>NW_022474068.1:475000-570000 GCF_902498895.1 Magnusiomyces paraingens
TCTTCTTTCCTTTTTTTTTTTTTTTTTTTTTTCTTCACCCTACATCCAAACGGCTTCTCGCTCCCCGACTGCCCCAATATTTTTGTGGCATATCGGACCGATCGGCATTTGAATTTATTTCCTTTTCTTGACTGTTACTTGTATGTATGACAAATGTTTTTTTTACTCTTCCAACCTATTTTTATTTTTGTTACTTATTACATTTTGAAAATGTGTAACTGGCTTACAACTGTCACAAATATATGTCAAAAAGAATATGTCACACACTTGTCACAGATTTATTCTCCTTTTTGTTTGTATTTTCACCAAACTTTCTGACTAATCTTACCTAATTTTGACTTTCCTTATGTCATTTTTCCTGATTATGTAACTTATATATTCAAAAACTACACCTTCTATCTTTCCCTCAACTTTTTGTTCCCCAATCAAACGAAAATTTTCAAAATCAACCAACCCATCCCCCCTTCTTCCGGCCCTCCGAAAAGTTCCATTTCCCCCACTCTATTTAGATCAAAGAAACTTCCTGTTCTTTATCAATCAAGAGAATCTTTCTTTTTTTTTTTTCGTATCAAAAGGTGGGGTGTCGGAAAGTAAAAAAAAAAAAAAAAAATTGGTGTGTAGACAAATATGTAGGTTTATATAAAAAGACGTCCATTTTCTTCATCTTTTTTCCCCGAGAAAAAAAAAAAGGGGGAGGAGGGGGGGAAACCACCCGGAGAAACTTCACTGTCTATACTCACATCGTTTTTTTTCTTTCCGCCATTTTCTCGCTGTTGTCAAAAAAAAAAAAAAAAAACTTTTCAAGAAAAACGCTATAAATATCAGCTGGGCCCTCTCTTTATGTACCTAATAAGCTTCAATCTTTCACTCCTTTTTTTTTTTAAAGCGACCTCTCATACTAAATACTTAAAATGAAATCATTCAAAAAAAAAATTATTCAAATTCCTGTATGCCTCAACTTTTAACTTAACTTTCAATCGAACAACAACTTTTCAACTTTTCAACTCTTTAGCTCATAAACTATTAATATTCGTCACTTTTCCCATTAAAAATTAAAAAAAAATAAAAAAACACAAATCTACTTCATCATTTTTTAAATATCAATCTACAATCCATCCAAAGACAATCGCTGGCCACAAGTCCGCGAATTATGTCCAATTTGATTGCATTTACCACACTTGCGCGGCGCAGGCGAAAACTCTCCTCCACCACTTGCGCTTCCACCACGACCATGTCCATATTCATACGACCCAGGACTTGCAGTATACCCACTTGCTCCTACCCCTACTCCACTTGAGCCACCATAAGATGATGATGACGAATGAACTGCACCATGGTGAGAAAGATGATGACCCGCACCCGTCGACGCGCCTGACATTGATACCCCATGAGATATCCCAGATGACGACACATTTGTACCTCCATTTGCTGCAGCTCCACTAGACCCAGATGATCCCCCACTATAACCTCCAGTCTCCAACTCTGCTGCTGCTGCGGCCGCTGCCGCAAGTTCGTTAAACTCAGCTGTACTTCCTGTACTCGTATACGACCTTGTTGCAGGAATACTCGTGCCTGTTGTCGCTACTGAACTTGTTACTGCCACCGAGCTAGCCGGTATATTATGATTACCTCCAGCATTATTACTAGTAGAAACAGAACCATGGTTTTGTCCCTGTGCAGATGACGTCGCTCCTGGCGTGTTTGTTCCATCGACACTTGCAGACGGAGATCGCAAAGCACCAGAAGAATACATTTGTGACAACACAAGCGGAATGTCTGGCGACCCGTCCAGCGACCCGCCTACTGCTGCTGCTGCCGCCGCCGCTGCCGCTGCAGCAGCTGCCACACTAACGTTTCCAGATCCCTCCGGGTGTGGTGATGACACATTATTCAAGGAATGTTTATGGGAAGTTGTTGTCGGTGTAGATACTCTTAATCCACCTAAGCTCGTTCCTGGTCCATGGTGTACTGGCGATGCAGAACCTGACAAAATATTTGGGCTCATAATAGCAGATGACTGTGGCGGAGGTGTCACGCGCGGATTTAAACTGGGCGATGCAGGTGTGCCTGGAGTCCCCGGAGCATTTCCTCCAGATGAAATAATCCCAGCAGCCCGTGCATCAATTCCTGGTACACCCAGTCGGCAAAAAAACTTCATCATTTCGTGCAGCATGTACTCGCGCAGGTCCAGCTGCGAGTAGTTCAAAAAGTGCTGCTTGACTAGCGACTGCATATGATCAAACTTGGACATGAGCTCAATGTCCCGCTTATCGTGGTCGGAAAGTGGAACCAAATGCGTTTTTTGTTTGTTAAGCCACCAGTGCGGATGGATGTCGTCCATTGTAGCTGGTCGTGCCAATGTATGTTTACAAGGCAGTCCAGTAGTATTTGTAAACATTGACGTACACCTTGAAAGAGGTTCATGAATTGATTGTGCTTCCAGATATAACTCATGTTGTTCCTTGATAAGCTCTAAGGCATGTGTTGACACCTTAAACCGAACGTCATCGAAAAATGGCACAAAAAACTTCATTGGACATCGTTCTTGTTCACTCTTGAGCCGATTATCATAAATCACCTTATTGCGCTTAAGCATATCAGATATCCGATAATACATCTTCAATACATCGCCATTGCATTCCAGCACATAATTGGTGATAGTTGCTTGCGCTAGCTCAGCCTTACCCATGGTATAGTTGTTAAAGTGTAAGTGCTGATCAACATAGGCACGCACAAAGCGCGTCTTTTGCTGAAGCCATTGGTATGTCACGTACTCGAAAATCTTAGTACCCTGATACTCTTTACGGAAATCAGCCTCATTGAAAGAATAAATGTCAGCAGTCTCAGAGTCCACCAGTTTTTGAAACTTTTCAATGAATCGGCGACGTTCAGTTGGCGCACTAAAGAAATCGCTTGCCTTTTCATTGACATCACGCATCAACTGAGATACACAAAATTGAGATGTATTTTCAAACTGTAGCTCGACAGCGCCCATGAGCTGCAAATCATGGTGCATAATCACGGCAGTTGGTCGATACTCCTTTTGCAGTGCCTTTGTTGCAATTTCCTTTAAACTGCTGAGTACCCATGCCAGACCGTCAACAACATGAGTTTTAATAAACCCGTACCCGACCTCAAATGTTGTGTCAAAGCACGTAATACCAACAATGTGTACTAATGGAGGCACATTTGGGCTGCGCACAATGTTGATAAAAAGCACCTCGGGAAACATGCGCAGCATGTCCATACATCCTTGCGTAGTCCAAAAGAGATGTGTCACTGCACCGTTCTTGTCGAGTCGATCAGCAACGTAGGCATTGTCAAAGCGTAATGCGCCCACAAGCCCGCGTAGCATGTCGGGTTTTTTTAAGTCTTCAGGTTCGCCGGGAGATGAATAGGCGTTTGTAATGGAAGGAGGGGCTTGGAAAACTGGAGGCGTGGAGGTACCATAGTGAGCATGAGATACTGGTTTAAAGAACTTGGATGGCAACTCTATTTCGTCTTTAATTGTTTTTTGAAAGTAAGTCAGGCGGCGGCGTTTTGCTGAAGCCGCGGGACCTGTGGGACCATGATTGTGGTCTGGGAAAAGAGATTCAAGGTACCAAATATCGTTAGAGGGGTTATAAGAAACGGCCACCTTAAAGGGGCACGGCTCATAAACATTTTCGTGGTCAAGCTCCATTTCTGCGTGGGAGCGTTTAGGCCATGTTTGTGCGTGTGTACAGTGGTAGATTAACTTATCCGATGAAGAAGACAATTCAACTTCGAACCCCTCATGACTTGCAAAACGGTTAAGGTAAGACACTGCTGAATCTTTGCTGTCAAATGCCTTAGATTGGATTTGGGGGATATACGTAAGACCATTTGCATACTCAGAAGACTCCACAAGAGACTCGCGGAGAATTCGTGGGAGATGTTGAAATTCCTGGGCATTGACTGGTTTGTCAATAGGCCATGGGCGGGCATTAGGTTCAGATGGAGGGGAAGAAGCGGAAGACGAGGTAGAGGTGGAAATGGAAATGGAGGTCGAAGAAGGTAAATTTTCCTTTTGCTTTTTGGAAGGAACGCCATTTGGTTTCGGTTCCTTAGGTTTTTCTTCTTCTTGGTCAGATTCAAAAGAATCTGCAGCAGCTTCGGCTGCTGCTCGAGCTGCTGCCACTGCCGCTGCCGTGACCACTTCAGAATTTGCCTCTTGTTGTTGGTCAGGTAATTCTTGATCGTTGTCGTCTTCTACAGTCATATCGACATCAACGTCATCTTCTTTGGTCGAAGTTGTTGTTGTTATTGGATCTGCTGATCCTGGCTGTTCCTCTTCTGTGACTTGAATCCGGTGATTTTCGTGATGTCTGTTAAGAGATTGTTCCATGGCCTCTACAGTTTTTGATTGCTCTTCATCGTCTTCTTCATCCACGGCTTCGGCTGCAGCTTGTGCAGCAGCTAAAGCAGCAGCAGCAACTGCATTGTTAAGTGTTGTGGCTGCATCATCTTCTGGGGTAGAAGTATTTGCGACAGATGAGGTTGGTACTACTACTGTTGCGGATACAGCTTGTTTTTGATCTAAAAACTGAGTGGAAGTAGACGGGGCTGGAGAAGGTGCGTCTGCTGAAGGAAGATTAATGTATAGATTTGCATCATCGTCATTATCGTTGAGTTCCACTTCAAGAGCTGCAGTAGATTCTGTTTGTTCTTGCGGTTGTTGAGTTGAAGTCGCTGGTTCTTGCTGTGATTCTTCTTGTGATTCGCCTTGTGGTTGTTCTTGAACTGATTCTTGAACTGATTCTTGGACTGATTCTTCTTGTTGCTGCTGCTGTTGGTCTTGATCTTGAACTTGGTCTTGAACCTGATCTGAAGCTTGGCTTTGAGCCGAATCTTGAACTTGAACTTGAACTTGAACTTGAACTTGAACTTGGCCCTGGTCCTGGTTCTGGTCCTGGTCTTGAGTTGGTTGTATATTTACTGCCTGAGTTTTTAATTCTTCTTCTTGAATTTCTGGTTGTTGTTGTTGTTCTTCTGACTGTTGCTCTTGCAGTTGTTGGTGCTGAGATTGAGGAGTAGAAGATTGTTCTTTATGAATCAATTGGTCGGAAGATTGCGAAGACGCGAGAGAAGATTTTGAATCTGTTAAGACCATATCGTAAATATATATATATATATATTAAATATTGTAAAGTGATTTTTGTTTCTATGATTAAATTAAAAAAAAAAAAAAAAAAAAAACGCGTTAATTATATGGGTATTTAAGAGTATTGAAAAAAAAAAGACGTACAATTATTTCTGGGAGCCTAGCATTTCTAAATGATGAAAATAATAATTTTAAAGATGACAATAAAAGTCCTTTGATAACGCGGTACCTGATGGATAGATAAATATAAATATAAATATATATATAAATACTGTATGGTGGAACAAAAAAAGCTTTTTTTTTTTGGGGGGGGGGGGGGGGATTCAATCACTTTTATAATTTTTTTTTCCCCTATATTAAATCTAAAAAACACCCTGTGTCCTTTTATTTTTATTTTTATTTTTATTTTTGCCCAGACACATACACACACACAAAAAAAAAAAAAAAAAAACTTGTTGATTTCCGCATCTGTCTGCCATTTAATAGATGGTGGAAAAATTACAGCCTGCCCGCCAATAAATCCCCCACCACCAAGACTACCCAACATCACAACAATATCATTAAACTTATCGGCAAAAACAGTTTTTCCGTGATCCAACGCATTTTTATAAAATTGATGAATCAAATTCTTATAATCAATTAAAAGATGATGTGCCGGAAACCGTATTAATTTTTTTTTTTTTTTTTATTTATTTTAAGAACATAAACACGCGCCTACACCTATAAGAAAAAAAAGTCTCTTTCTTTAGGCAATAGTGGTCTGCTGATTACTCAGCATGTTATGTAATCTTCATCCCACCACCCGCCTTTCCCGTCACACAGAGTTGGTCAACGAGCCTTTGAAAAAAAAAAAAAAAAAAAAATTAGCTGAAATGTAGCAAAAGTTGAATTAAACTAGATATGCTTATTTTAAAATTTTATAAATAATTTGTTATATATCAATTATAAGAATATTTAAAAATCATTTCAAAAAAAAAAAACAAATAAAAACAAAAATGGAGGAAATAAATATGACAATACCTTTTTTTTCAATCGGTCTGATTTTGCTCAATAAAGAACCCAACCAGCTGTGGGAACAAATATTATATAATCAAATGACTAATACTTGCTAATACTTAGCTTTGTCTGGTGACTTCTTATGTAATCTTCATTAGTTTCAGTACTATATTCGGATGAATCAACCCGCGTGTTAACACTGACAATTTATCACTCTTTCAATGCCCAGAAATCACAATTCAGGCCGTCCTATTTCAATAAAAAAAAAAAAAATACCCACTGAGGTACCCCGCGCCTTCTCTCGCTCACACTCACACTCACACACACACACACACACACATATATATATATATATATATGTTGTATATAATATACTAAACGAATAATAAATTAAAAAAAAAAACAATAGGTCATAAATACCCTTACCCTTCTCATCTATTAACAACTACAAGGCCTTTCTTTCTCTAATAAATTTCAAGGCCACAATTGAGCCCCCCCTCACCCCCCCCCACTTTATCGTTTTGTTTGTTTTTTTGTTTGTCTCTGATTTAATTTACTTTAATTTGATTTGATTTGATTTGATTTAATTTGATTTAATTTGATTTGATTTAATTTAATTTAATTTAATTTAATTTAATTTTTTTTATTTTATTTTATTTTATTTTATTTTTTTTTTTTGGCCAACCGCCTCTTCCATTGCGGACTTCTTTCATGCGCACTCCGCCACCAGCCGCTCTACCCGATTGTTGTAACTTTACAAAATATTTTCAAAATCAATCCCATTTATTTGTAAGAGTTGAAATATTATTCAAACTTAGATTTAGATTCATAATTATAATAAATAATAAATAAATAAATAATAAATAAATATAACGACTATAACTATAAGCTTACAATAAAGCAACGGACTCTTCAAATGAATACCAATATTCAAACCCTGCTCAACTGTAGTACACTGACACATGCGCACTCTTGCGACCACCTCCCATTTCAACTCGCGCTCTTCGAGACCCCGTAACAGCTTTGGCTTGCACATCTCTAGGCTCCGGACTATTAGGCGGACTCAGTTGTCTAAAGTCCCCTTCCTTCTCATTCTCTTCCATTTTCTTTGGTTTACTACCCATCTGCGTCCCACGACCTGCAGGAGACGGCAGAATGGGCGAATCAACTGGGGGGCGGTACATTCCATACTTGCGACTTCCTAACGAAAGCAACCTCTCATGAGCTGCAGAAACCCCACCAAAAGTGCTGAGACTGCTGCTGCTGCTATTGTTGGCCAAAGTCTGAGGAAGCGGATGATGAAATGATCCCAACTGTAGTACCGTGGTTGTTTGAAGACCCTTAGTCTCATCTCCATATTGAAAGGATGCTTCACTATCGCTGTGTCCACTATGGTCCTCATCGTTTTTTACAACCCCATCCTCACTCATCCTCTGGTTGCCATTTGTAAATGTAGACTTGGTAGATACACTTGTTGTCCCATTTGATGTCGGTGTTGCAAGAAGTGCAGGAGCATGCCGACCGCAACTACATGCTGACGATCCCTTTGCCGCACAAGCTTCCGGGTTTTCGCTACAACTTACTCCATGCCAATCCTTCACCATGGTATCCTGTTCCATCTTATCTTTCCTCTTTCTTTCTTCTTTTTCCTCTTCTTTTTTATTCTTTTCTTCCATAGTCCTCTGCCGTTGTAGTTGTTGTTGTTGTTGCAACTGCGCCAACCGATACGTATTGCCAGGATATGGGAAGCTCCGAAACTCAGGAGGAAACTCAACACTATCTCTATCTCGACCAAACGACACCAATCTGGCCGGGACCCGAGGAAGCTCAATTGGAGATGAAACTATTGGATGCTGTGCTCCAACATTGAATGGAACCGTGAACTGATTCACCTTGGCGTGGCGCAACGGCCTTGGTGGTGGAAACATGGGCGGAGGCACAACCACAGGCAATCTGGAAGATCCCCCTAAAGTTGCACCACGAATCAATGCAGCATACTTGGCTCGTCGACTGCGTGTAGTTGGAGTCACTGGACTCAATGGACTTGTTGGACTGTTTCGAGTTTGTGATTCTGATGCTGCTATTGTTTTTGTTTTTGTTCTTGTTCTTGTTGCATCTCCAGCCACTGCTTCTCCTATCTCCATGAAAGCCTTTTCACCTTTGTACGGCTGTCTGTCCTCAGTACCCCCACCTTCCTGTTTGGGGCAGTTTCCCCCAACCTTCCTTTCACCAGACAAACAACGGTCTCTCGGCGATTCGGATTGGGCTCCGGTCCGCCACCACGCCCGGCCGTCCGACGGCGTTTGCCACTGCGGCAATCTCGGCACCGGGCCTCCGGAATCTCCAAAACCCTTCTCGCCACCACCAACACCACCACCAATACCACTACTACCACTACCACTACTACCCCTCAAAGCCCTGCGACGAGCCATGTGAAATTCCCAAACACAGTAACAACCCCCAGCCAATGCAACAACAATCCAAGCTCCAACAAGCACCAGTGAAATGGTTAACTCCTGGTACAGTGATGATTTATAAAATTCAACAATAAACTTGATACCAGAAGTCAGCAAGTCTTTTGTAGAATCCAACAGTTCATCTAACTTGGATTCTTCCAATGAACCATTGCTGCTATTAAGGCTGCTTTCGCTCGTTTCGGTCGCATTTGTGATATACGCAGCTGTCACATTCGGCAAGCTGATGCTGCTATGACTGTATATCCAAGCAGCACCTTCTTGAATTGCCTCAATTTTGGACCCAATCGTACAATACACTACCCCAACAATTCCACTGTAGAAAATGGTCCCGCCAAACGTCTCATTCAACTCCTGGTTCATCTTGTTTGAAAATACAGAAAGAGTTGTGTTTACTGCTCCAGCAGCAGTATTCACCCATCCAAGCAGCTTGTCGTTGATGTCCTCTTGAACCCGATGCATCTCAAGATTAGTGCCGTCAACCCACCCATCAATGCCATCTTCCATCTGTGTCATAAGGGCTTGACCATCAAACCCGGCAATTGCTAAAGAACCGTCGTTACTGCTTCCAGATGAAAAATAGCCTGGTGCCGAAACAGTCTCGTAGGCCTTGGTCACTTGGGAGAAAATAATAAACTGAATCGCAACAATTGCAACACCTGCAAGACCAAGTAACAAAGCTCCAACAACAGGAGGATACATAACATACTCGACCCACCACCTCGCAAGAACTTGCTTATGTGCATCGCCTTGAAACTGTCTGGCTGCAAAATCTTGACCCCGAGCCATCCAATGACTCTGAGCCCGCTGAATCACTCCAATGAATCTTGAAACATGTGTCTCACGTGTTTCATCGTAAGTGTATAAATCACTTAAAACTTCCTGCTCAACACTTGACTCTGCACATGTTCGTAACCATACCCAGTGTCTGATCTCACGATATACTACTGGCACACATACAAGAAGGGCAACCACTGCAACGACAATCATAAACACTCGCGCTAAAAACCCAGTCCCATCTGCAAGTGCATTGTAAAACTCTTGTGTCCCCGTCAGTCCCGTGTCACTGTTGACTGAACAGAATTCAACCACAGGGTCCTTTGGTGGTAATGTCGCTGCTGAAGAGTTGTATGCAATCTTTTGGTTCATGATGGTGTCGTTGAGCTCTTGCTTGATGAGGTCGAAAGGAACTGCAATTACTTCTTTGGTTGCATTTTTCACCATGTCGTAGTTTGGAACCAATGACCGGATCTCCTCAATTTTGCTGGTGACAGAGTCCGGGATTGAAATGTTACGCAGCGCCCCCAGGCTCAATGTCACATTCTTGATGGGATCAGAGTCGTCTGAAAATATGCTTGACACCGAGTTGAGCACACTGCTCACACTGTTAATTGCACTTTCGATACTGTCAAGACCGCTGTCGACACCTTCAAGTACTGTGGTTATGGTACTGTTTGCAAACCCAATCACTTCCTCAGCCGCATCCAACCCAACATTTGCAACCGTTTCCACTGCAGTTGTAATCAAACACATAAAGGTCCCCACAAGCGTGTTAATAATGAAAAACACAAGCTCCTCGAAAACCGACATGAGAATGACAAGAATTAAAATCAACCCTTGAATTCCATACTCAACCATCTTTGCAAGCGCAATCCCGGCTCCAGCAGCAATGTCGTGCGGCGCAGAAAGCGCTTTGGATGCGAGTTTCTCAGCTGCCCCACAGTTGTTTGTAGTTGCCCTTGACGCAGCGCTCAGCGCTTGTTGCAGGTTACTGTTGAAAGAAAAAATTTTGATGATTATAAGAACTAAAAATAGAGTGTATGGGTTGATCCACACTTGTGATAACCGTGCACGTAGACCGATATAAGGTGTACTAGTGATTACAATTTGTCGTGGAGGGATTGGTGGCTGTTGTGATACTGTTGGCGAGGGTGGGGAAGATGATGAAGGTTTTTCAGAACCCTGGTTATTCTGTGTATTATTTTGGCCCATGGCTTTGGCTGCCAGTACAAGGTGTCGTAATCCGTTGTTTTTGCTTTGTGTTGATGATGATTGTTGCGGACCATAGTTGTAGATTCGAGCAGGCTCTGTGGGTACTGTGACTGGTTCTTCCCAGCCGTTTAAAATTCTGTTAACCGCCGAGGACACCACAGATGAGAGACGTTTGATATTAGGCGTAACTCTGGAATTTATATTGTGCATGATTTAATAGAGAATTGGTATATTTTTCTTGATGAGATTTTTAAAAATATTCCTTTTTTTTTTATTCTTCATCTTTTCATAACAAGGCAGGCTTTCTTTATATATAAACTCATTTTTTTTATATACTCAACACACCGTCAGTCGCAGCATTTTTTTTTTTAATACCAAATTTGTATTGATCTTTTGGGACAAATTTTTATCCTCAAATCTGCTTTTCTTTCTGTCAGATGCCAAAAAAAAAAAAAATAAATAAATAAATAAAAAACGTTTCACCAACATGTGCGGCTGTGCTGTCAAAACATTGCAAACCTTGTTTTGGAATTTTGACAAAATAAATCCCTGCCCGCCTTTTTTTCCCTTGAAATATCCATTTCCGCAATCAACCCATGATAAAAATTCTATTAAATATGTTTCCACCATTTATTTTTCCATGTAAGGTACAAGATAAAAAAAAATTAAAAATTTTCACATGTCTCTTTTGTATCCGCGTGGTGTACGGCCATTTCCCTCAAATTATTTCCAGTCCTTGCATTATTTCTTTCCTTTACATCCCATGTTGTAGTTTTGTTTTTATATAAAACTCTCATATATTAACAATGTCGGTATTTCCAAACATACATATTCTAAATTTTTTTTTTTCTTTTTATCAAAACTAGATCCAGGAACATAAGTTGTGCCTGAATATCACGAGGCTATTTTTTTTATTAATGCGACCCATGTTTCGTCTTTTTTTATTTCATCAAACAAGCATTGTATAAAAAATAATTCTTTATCCGATAGTTTAATAAAAATAAATTCTATTTATCATATGTATAATAAAAATATAATATAAAATTAAAAAAAAAAATAATAATCATAATAAACCTTCCATGAAAAACCAAAGTCAAATAATTGCGTAAAAATTTCCCTCCACCTTTTAATTGATATTCGCTGAATCATGTAAACTACTCTCAACCTCAGAAGCATCCATCACTGAAATTGTAGGTGGAACTAACGATGGAGCCTCAGTGGGTACAGATGATGAGCTATCACCAGACCCTTGAGAACCTGGTGTAGGCGTAGAACTGCGCGAAATCCCTCCACCAGGTTCAAGGAATGACCGAATCGACAGCTTGTTCCCCGATGGTGTTCGGCGATGCGATAAAGGCCTTGCAAGTCGTAAGTTTGACCCTGAAGTCAGCTCACCGTAAGGTCCATCCGTAGAGCCTTCCTCGGTACGACCCTCGTCCGATGCGTCGCTATTGGTCACCGAGTGGCGTGAACGCACACTTGAAGAGAGTGTTAAAGGAAGTGGGCCTGAGATTTTAGATGGAGGTGAACCATTAGCGCTGCCTCCAGAAACAATAGCTGCAATTGATGATGACGAGTGCGAAGGTGTAATGGTCCCTGCATTGTTTACTCCGTGAGCTGCTGCGATAGCCTTATTGCGTTCTTCAATGTGAAACCGCCGGTTGGCCTCAGACCCGGACGCAGACCGTGATCGTCGTCGATTTTTCTGGGCCTTTTCTAGCCGCGCTTCAACTTGAGAAAAAACTACGTCACGGTAAATAATCAAGTCTTGGGTCAACTGCATGGGGTGCTTTTCTGTCAAAGTAAGTGAGGTCGTAGCTCGAGGCTTTAGCAAGTATGGTGCGATGCTGCGTGACAAATCCTTAACATTGTCTGGTATATCCTCAGGCAAAACTGCTTTAAATGGAGTTGATTCACTAGAAACTTTGCAAATATCAGCAAAATGGCTAATCAAAACCTTCAAATTAGAAAGATTTTCACGCTCCAAATGGGTTAAAAGTCCCACCAAGCGCTCTACACGCTGTTCAGCATTACTAGCTTCAGCATCCTTTCTTTCCTCTAGTGCCATTTCCAAAGAAACATTGGCTCCTGGCCCAGATTTTGAATAAGCACTTTTGATAACGTCATAAACTGTAGACGAAATAATAGAGTCTGGAAGCTCAAGCAAAAACTCGCGCAAGGTCGAAATAACCGTCGGTAAAGTGTAGCCTTTGAATGCCTCTTCAGGATTAAACTTCTTGGAAGTGTTGATTTTGCGCCGCAAAGCTTGAATCTCATCAATAGGTGCTTGGGCTTGGGTCCACAAGCCAATAAGAATATTACGCGAGGTATCAGAAGTAAGGCGGGACTTGTACGAATTACCGCCAGTGGATATAGACGGGAACTCGGTAATTCCAGAAGTGATTTCCTCGTCCTTGCCAGTGACATTCTTTTCGTCAGAGATGTAGCCAACAAAGTCCTCAACCACAAAGGGTACAAACTTGAGATCAACACCGAACGACTGGATACGGTGAGATTTGAAAAACCCCATGTATACAACAGGTTTTGGTGCAAAAGGACCAGTCTTGTATCGTTCAATCAAGTAATCAAGATCCTTGATTGGGTCCAGCAAAGACTCATGGAATGCCATGCGTTGAACAGATTGATGAAGATTGTTAAGGGTACGGCCAATTCCAGCTGTAAAATCAAGGAGAACCTTCTTGACGGCACGCAGACGGTCACGCTCGCATTGCTGCATAAATGGATAAAGCTCAAAAATTTCCAACTCAAGACCGCAACGCTCATCATCAAGGTTGCGAACTGCAATCTGGTACTTTTCATCAAGCTCAGTGATTTCGCGCTGAAGCTTGCTAATTTGAGACTCGCGGCGAGGCAGAGGTTGTTGAGTAGTACCAAAATCGGCAGATGACGCCGTACGTGAGTGGGACTTACCATTCAAAGTGCCTGCGCGGCTAAGACTCGATAAAATAGACATGGATTCGTGTCTTTTATGAACAGAAGAAGGAGGAGCATCTATATTCCCCTCGGGCTTGGATTCATCTTCAGTATTTGCAAGCAATGATGAAAAATATCCCGAGACTATATTGGAAGTCTTTTTCGCAAAAGTTGAAGCTGCATCAGTAGCAGTTTGCTCTTCAGCAATAATGGTGGATTGAATTTCACTAAGTTTTTCGCTAGTCGAAGACTGGTGATAAACGCCATTTTTAGCAAACTCAGTGGCTCTAGGTAACCACTGGTAGCGTGAATTAGAAGTTCCGGAGAAGCGGCTGCCTACAGCACCAACAAGTCGCAAAAATCCTTGATCAACCATATCTTGGCCATATTTTTCAGCAATGCCAATATTGTTGATACCAACATTGATACGAATATAGTGAAGAATTCCTTCGCCAGTAGATACATTGGGATAAGAGCCAATGATTGGGATTTTGAAAGTTTCCTGGGGGACACTGGTTAAAAAGTCTTGAAGTAACTCCTGGAGAGTCTTTGGAGTGTATTGCTGGCCACCAAAAATGACCACTTCACCAGAAAGCGAGTTTTGACGAGGGAGCGAAGCAGTTCTGGTGGGAGGGTCTTGAGGCGTGGGCGCAGTAGTACCTGCTGTGGTAGTCGTGGCTGCAGTTACGTCGGCGGAAGCGGTTGGTGGTGTAACGATATGGTCCTCCGAAATTGTAGACTGTTTTGTGACAGATTTTCCTTTTTCATCCTCCTTAGTAGCTGAAGAAGAAGACTCAGCCGCTTCAGGGATGGTAGGCTCAGCACCTTTCGAAAACTGAGCAAGAGAAAGGCGCTTGTTGATGGCTGAAGCAGAGGATGAAATTGCCATGGAAAGAGAGCGGGCAGAAGTGTTATTGTTAACGGCTCCTCCAGATGCCACCATAACCGGGACGCTGGAGTTTGTGAGTTCTTCAAGCTGGCGGGCTTTAGCATAGTATGTTTGCTGGGCCTTGTGGACATTGGCTGTTGATTTGTTGTAAGACTTGAGCCTGGACAACAGAGTACTGCGGGCCTTAGAAACTCTAGACTTGTGGGCTTCAGCATATTGGCTAAAGGGTTCACGAACTTGGCGCTCAAGCCCTGCGGCAATACGTGAATGGAGTTCACCCTGAGTCGATGATTCGTCCAAGAAAGCTACAAAAGCCTGCTTGGCCGAAGCTCCCTCGTCTCTGTCGAATCCAGCAGAAGCCTGGCGGGACGTCATGACATTTTCAGAAGCGGATTTTAGATTAGCAGCATATGCAGATTCGAGAGAAATGCGGCGAGAGATAAAGTCGAGGATCTGAGAGTTTTCAACAACTCCTTGATCAAGCTTATCAAAAAGCACATTGAGACCGGTAGCATAATCTGACGACCAAAAGCAATCTTCAAATCCCTGATGGAATTTTTTAGAAACTGGAAGCGGATCTTGTTGGTGTTTTTGCTGCTCTAATTGTTCTTGTGTATGTTCTTCATGTTGGGGGTCATCGTTATGATTGATATCAGTAGAAGTAGGGGGGCCAGCAGCAGGCGGCTCTGGATGATCAGACATATTAACTTGGCAATGCTACAGTTGATCTGAGAGTTCTCGAATGGGAGATCAGTCGGGACTAGTAGACAAAAGACCTTGTATAAAGGTTTAGTTTGGAAGAGATGAGTAAAGTGATTGGTGGTAGTGATGATACAAAGAAGTTTTAAGGGCAGGGAGGAGAAAAGAATATGAAGAATTCAAAGAAGGGAAAATTCCTAGAGGCATTCACGTGAATAGTGCGGCGCGTCACGTGACATAATTGAGCAGTTTGGTCAGGGTCTGGAGTACACCCTTAATGCCTTACCACCACCACCACCACCTGAAGGAAAACTGATGTTTGTCCAGTAGCCACTATTTTATGTTAAAAATTATGGTAAAGATCATGAAGTATTGGCTAGCAATTTTAATTTTTTTTTTTGATTCATTTTCTTGTAGGCTGAAGCAAGTTTTGATTGTTAGTTGCTGAATGTTCTCGGTCGTTGTTGCGTTTTCCTTGATACATACAAATACTACAGCTGTGCCTCCAAACGCCTGTAAACTACACTAAACAAAACCTTCCAAGCCAAGACTCCAAACTGGGAATACAACGAGGATCCCAATAAAAACAACTATAATTAGTAGAGTAGACATAAGAACTGTACTTGTAATGTAACAGATATATATTAATAATAATAATAATAATAATAATAATAATAATAATAATAATAATAATAATAATAATAATAATAATAATAATAATAATAATAATAATAATAATAATAATAATAATAATAATAATAATAATAATAATAATAATAATAATAATAATAATAATAATAAAAATAGCTTTACCACCATCACCGTTGCAAATTATGGCACGTTCTGGGGTTGTTCTCGATATAGGCTCCAAACAAGACCTGAAATGTTCGATATTTTGTTGTTACACGGTTTAGAAGCAAGAAAAAAAAATTCAAAAAAATTCTAAGGTTTCTTTAGCAAAATATGCTCAGCCTTTTTTTTTTCTTTGTAAATTCCATAAATATGGTCAAGTCTCTAAAATATCGATACTTTCATTATAAATTGTTTCAATATCCTACTTTTTTTTTTAACTAAAAAACTTAATATCTAACTAAACAACAAACTTATAATCTGCAACTGACGATATTCAATTGCACAAAATGCCAGAAGCTATCATATTTGTCGGCATTGCCATGCTAATGTTTTTCGGTTTTAACATTGTCGTTCAACTATTATACACTGTCAAAGCCGTTCCACGGTCACAACGTGTTCTGGAAATTCGGTTATCCGCTAACAATACACTCACAATGAAAGAAATTGACCGTCGGTTCCCCAAAAGACCGTATGGAGAAGTTCTACAAGAACTTAATTCTGATGAAGATCACCCGAGCCGACAAGGCCATGGTGAAGAAAACATCACATGTCCTATTTGTCTATGCACTGTCGGTGTAGATGATGATCGCAATATGCCTGCAAACCAGATTCCCATGCGTGTTCTTTCATGTAAACATGCCTTCCACGCTGATTGCGTAGTAGCATGGCTGAATAAGGTGAAAGCAAATTGTCCAACATGTCGCGAAAAGTTTTAAATAATAAAAAAAAGGTAAATTTGAAATTTGTTCAATATACTACAATTTTAGTAGAGAGTGCGCCCGCGCATCTAGGTGGTCCAAACTGCGCAAAACCAATCTCCAAAATGCTTCAATGTCCATGCTTTCAATCACATATACACCCTCTGCAGCATCTTTGCCCAATTTGATGGTTTGTCCTACAAGCTTCGGATCCTTGGTCTCAATGTCTAACGCGTATCGTGTATATTTTACATCAAGAGAAGGCAATGTATTCTCTTCAGGAGCGCTCTCACCCAGCACGTGGTATAAAGGCAAAACACAAGCTACTGCCAGTGGATCATGAACTGGTGGCCCACGCGCAAACTCTGCTCCAAACTCACGTGTATATGTTTTGCCGAAAAACACCAGCAATTCGTAAAGCATCTGGCGCACATAATACTGTTTTTCAGACACGCTTGTATTTTTTCCGCGCACCTTTTCGCAAATCTCGCGCGTCGCAATTGCTTGGTGTGTCATATCAAGAGTCAGCAAGATTGTCTTCGATGCCAGCGCATTGCTCCCATACTTGCTCCCAAGAACGATCCGCGCCGCCTCAGGATCGCACCAAATGTTAAACTCCGCATTGGGTGTAATGTTTCCGCCCGCTGCAAATGCACCTCCCATGACACTTAGCACCCGGATCGGCGCAATTAGCTCTGGGTATTTTTGTACAAACGCTGCAATATTGGTAAGCGCACCAGTAGCAACCACAGCCAAAGTGTCTGGATATTGTTTCACAGCTTCAGCCAGTGCATCTACAGCAGGATTGGAATGGTTTGCTGAAGGCCATTGTGCTTGTTTTGTCGGACTAGGGAGCAAGCTGGTCCCATCCAGTCCAGATTCGCCATGGATCGATGGAGCGTGGCCCATAGGTGGTCGCTCAAGTGGTCGTTCGGCACCAGCATATACATTCACAGTACCATGCGCTTCATCCACAAGAAAGGCATCTAGTAGTGCTAAGGCGTTGTTTGTTGTTCGTTTTAACGGTGCGTTACCATGAACCGTTGAGATTCCCACCAGGAAAAAATATTCTGGGAGGTTTGATCCCAACAACATGGCTATGGCATCATCGTGGCCTGGATCACAGTCGATCCAAAGAGGGATTTTAGTACTGGTTTCTGGAACTGTCATTATAGTTTTTTCTGTTACTGCTTGAGTTAGTATGAAGAAGGAAAAGTAAAGGAAGAGATAGAAGAAGATTGGGAACATTGAAAACCCTCAAATCAACGTGATCAGGTGTCGAGATGGTGGTTGGTGGCGGATGAGCCGTTGGAATTTGTGGCAACTAACCATTTTTTCAAGGGAGGGATTTGCGGGGAATATATGATAATCTTACGAATAATATTGCTCAATGAAATGAATTATTTTTGAAAAAAAAAAAAAAAAAAAGTAAATCAAACTTGGCATAATAGCAAAATAACTTTAAAACCAGTAATCAGAAATTGGAATTTTTTTTAAACTCATATATTAATGCAAATCAAGATAAAAATTTCAAAATAAGTTCAAAAGTTGATACAAAAAATAAAATAAAAATTTAATGCGTCAGCCCGGAGTCGAACCGGGGGCTCGTCGATGGCAACGACGAATTTTACCGCTAAACCACTAACGCAATTCAATTTAAAAATGAAATTTAATGAAAGATCTACTCATATGATTTTAAAATCACCAAACCACATTAACGCCAAAAACAAGGAAAATTCTTTAATGAAAACAAAAAAAAACAAAAAAATGAAGAGTGTTACTTTTTTTTAGAAAAAAATCTTAAAATTACCTTGCATAAAAACAACCAAATTTGTTTATTAATTTAAGTTAATATTTAACTTAACTTAACTTAACTTAAGAATGTAGTTATCTTTTTTCGCGTAATATTTTTTTTCAACATTCTTGTTATATTATTTATCAATTACTACATTTTGGCGGTATTCATACATTCTATAAAAAGATAGCACCTTTTACCTCCCCTTTTCTCTTCAGTTTGTTTTGCCTCTATAATGATGCAATGCCAAAAAAATGTCGTCATCAAGTTATTTAGCCACGCAACAACTAAAACAATTTCACCCCACACAACGTGCTACACCGTGATTTTATTCATGACAAATTTCTCGGAGTCCTTGGAAATTATTTTAGAAATTCTCCGCCTCCTCCCAATATTCTCTCAAGGTTTGTAATACCAAGCAAGAATGATATGTCTAAAAGATAAGAAAGGAGGGATATAAATAAGACGCTCCTCTTTAAATTGCTGCTGTTTGGACTTATTTTCATATTTTTATAATTATTTATTCATTCATTCATTCATTCATTTTTTTCATTCTATCTGTTTATTTATTGATCTATTGATTTATTTATTTTAGCATTTGCATATTGACATAATCACCAAAAATGTCTTCGTTTTCCAAAAAAAAGGATGACGCTAACGTCGTTTCTTTCAGAACTGCTGACGGCACTTCCGATGATGAGGAGGTCGATGGAGGAATCCTATATTATCACAATTATGAGACTTTTTCAGAAAGGGAACAACTGTTTAACAACAAAAAAGATCCAGTAGTGCGAAGTCTTTCAATAAGTGAGCCCTCATTTGAAAAATCAAAGGATTTGTTTTACGGCGGTAAAAACCATGTTTTTGAAGATCCTGAGGTGGCAGAGCATTATAGACAAGTTTACAGCAATGCTGGGTATGAAGGTCGCTTCCATTTCGATCCAACTTTTCAATGGACTCGTGAGCAAGAAAAAAAATTACTTTGGAAAATTGAATATAAGGCATGTTTCTGGGCTTGCTTTATGTTTTTTGCCCTTCAACTTGACCGCGGCAATATTAGTCAAGCACTTTCCGACAATATGCTAACAGACCTCAACTTGACCACAAATGACTACAACACCGGACAAACCATTTTCCTAACTGTCTTCCTTCTTTCCGAACTCCCCTCCCAGTTAATTGCAAAGAAAATGGGGCCAGACCGCTGGATTCCGGCACAAATGACACTTTGGTCTCTGGTGGCAATTAGCCAAAGCTTTATCTCTGGGAAAGCATCATTTTTTATCACACGTGGGCTTCTTGGATTTTTAGAAGGCGGCTTTATTGCGGAAATTGTGTCATGGCTCTCATATTTTTACACCAGTTCGGAGCTCCCTCTTCGCCTAAGCTTCTTTTGGACATCGGGCACGCTTACGACAATTGGTTCTTCTCTTATTGCATTTGTCATTTTGCGCTTACGCAATGTTGGTGGCTGGGAAGGCTGGCGGTGGCTTTTCTTCATTGAAGGGCTTGTCACACTCGTTATTGGTATTGCGTCGTTTTTTAAAATGCCAGCTTCACCTGTTCAAACAAAAACCTGGTTCCGCCCAAATGGTTGGTTTACTGAATTTGAAGAAAAGCTTATTGTCAATAGAGTGCTCCGAGATGATCCGTCTAAAGGAGATATGCATAACCGCCAAGCTGTTTCGTTTAAGCAGCTTGGGGAATCTCTCTTGGATTATGACCTCTGGCCATTGTATCTTATTGGTTTGATATCTTATATTCCTACGAACGCTGTGTCGTCATACTTTACGCTCAATCTCCGGCAACTCGGGTTCAATACTTTTTATACTAATTTGTTGACTATTCCTCCAAATTTTGTACACATTATCCTTTTGATATCTCAAACGTGGCTTACTGAGCATTTAAATGAGCGTTCTCTCATTTCGTCACTTCAGCCTCTATGGGTAATTCCGTGCGGTGCGGTATTAGCATTTTGGAGTGGCACATTGCACAATGTCTGGGGCACATATGCAGTGCTGGTAATATTGCTTTCTGGACCATATATTCATGCCATTCTTGTTGGCTGGTGCTCGCGCAATTCCAACGCTGTGCGGACACGTACTGTTTCTGCAGCAGTGTATAATATGTTTGTGCAAGGTGGTAGTGTGATTGCTTCCAACGTGTACCGAAAAGATGATGCCCCATATTATAAGCGTGGAAACCGGGTAATCTTTGTGCTTTCTGTTATTTCTCTGTTTTTGATTCTTGGAACAAAGGCATATTACATGTGGCGAAACAAGAGACGTGAGGCAATTTTCAATGCCATGACAGAGGAAGAACGTATAGAATATCGCAAAACAACAAAAGATAAAGGAAACAAACGCTTGGATTTTAGATTTGCTCATTAAGTGTAAAAAAAATATAAATATATTAATCTGGAGTTTTATCGTTAATGTAAAAAAAGGAAAGTTGGTAACAATTGAAAATTGTGGAAATTTTTTAATTTAATGTCGTTTTAAATGAGCTTTCAAAAAATGAATTCACTCAAAAAAAAAAAAGGCATTTCATCAGTTTGTTTTTTCCCAATAAGGAAAAAATAGCAATTGTGTATTCCATGATTCCCGAGTAAAAGAATTCAAAGTACAGCCGAACATGGGGACAAAGTTCGCCAATAAATTATGGTATTTTGTTTTTAACATGTTACTGTACAGTAACTTTTTGATTAAGTCAAAAACCTTGCAAAGAATACCTAGGATATTATCGAATTTTGTCAATACGCCCATAAATGTGATTACGCCCATGCTTTTTTTGAAAAAAAAATTTTTTTCTTGCAATACCTGTTCTATGTATGATTATGATAAATCATAATGATATACAAATCTCTTTAATCTTGGTTTTAAAATGACGGTTGACAATTTAAGATATAATGAAATGACCTTGATTGTCACAATTATTAAAATATTTGATAAATCTTAGTAGTTCAGAGGGATGATAAACAAAATGAATACATTAAAAAAAAATTCCAACTTTTTTAAATTTTTTGCTCTGTAAAAATTTTCAAATGATCTTACTATCTCCTGTCTTTTTTTTCATAGAAGGGAGTGGGCTTCGACTGCGCCGCTGAAATGTCGTAATTGTAACTCAAAATTAACAAGGACAAGCCACAAGATTAATATTTTTCAAAAACGTAGTGTAATCCACCAATGAAAAGCTATTGAACCATTGTATTATAATTTTTGTTACATTTCAATAAAAGTAATTGAAAAAGAAACTTAAGTTTAAGAAACCGTTTTTGTTCCAATCTAAGAAGTTCAGAACGTTTAAAAAAAATATTTTTAAATTAATTTTAGACTACGTCATGGAATCAAATTTGAATTTACAAGTAGATGATTAAAAAAAAATAAACAATTCAAAAACCAGAAATTAGGAATTAAAGTATAACTTGGCATCTCAACTGTTGAAAGGATGTCTTCTATGCCAAATCATATATATATATATATATATATATATAATTAACGGTCTTGGAAATATTTATCATGATAGGTGTTTAAATACTTTGTTTAGTTGTTTCTCAAAAAATTTCAACTCATATTTTAAGCGTAAATTTAAACTTCGAAATAAGTGTAAGCATGTATTTAACTAAAATCTTGAGTGCATTTGAGTTTTTTTTTTTTTTGAGTTAAAATGTATGGGACAAATAGATACCACCGGAAATACTTCATTAAGATCCCGTCCACTACAATCCGTGAACCATATATCTCCTATTGTTCTATTCAACTTTTATACGTATATACGTTACTCGGTGATTATATTTCTAAAATATGAAAATTACCACACAATCGGCTAGTTTTTTATTAAAGAAAAATAGGAATGATCACCAATTGAAGATTTTGCAACTCTCAAATAAATCGGAGTCCTACTTGATTTTGATCATTTTTTAGATTATAATTGAAAATTTGTTGAAAAAATTACGAACCAGGTTCTTTTTTAATTAGATTTCATTCTTAAGTTTATTTAAATTGGTATAAATAATTAAAGTATAAAAGGACGAACATTTCTCTCGTATAATTGATTCTTTTGTTTTGAACTTTTGAATTTTTATATTCACTTCTATTCTCTACTCTATTCATATTTACAATGACTCATGGAAATACTGAAAAAGACAAAACTGTCCATGAAACCAAGTCAAATGATGAGAAAGTTCCTCATGATAAAACATTTGTTTCAACTGTTTTAGCTAAAAATGAGGAAAATGAATTTCTCGAACCTGACCGTCACAATATACTTAAACGACGCAAGCCATTTTATGGTGGGAAAGATCATATCTTTAGAGACCCTGAGGTAACAGAGTACTACCGTCAAATGTACGAGAATGCCACCTACGAAGGCCGCTTTCATTTTGATCCTGATTTTCAATGGACCCCAAAGCAAGAGCGGAAACTGTTGTGGAAAATTGAATTTCGCGCTTGTCTTTGGGCTTGTATCATGTTTATTGGTCTTCAACTTGATCGCGGTAATATTAGTCAGGCATTGTCCGATAGCATGCTTAAGGATCTCGGTCTAACCACCAATGATTATAATACAGGCCAAACTATTTTCCGTGTCTGTTTTTTAGCTGCTGAACTTCCTTCACAACTTGTTTCTAAAAAAATTGGTCCCGATCGTTGGATTCCCACCCAAATTACACTCTGGTCTATTGTGGCTATTTGCCAATGTAAGCTTACAGGAAAAGGATCCTTTTATGCAACCCGTGCACTTCTTGGTCTTCTTGAAGGTGGTTTCATTGCTGATACTGTTTCTTGGTTGTCTTACTTTTACACAGGTACAGAGCTTCCAATTCGTCTCAGTTTTTTTTTGGTCTGCTTTGACAGTGACAAGCATTTGTGCTTCTCTTTTGGCTTTTGGAATTCTTCGTATGCGTGGTATTCTTGGTTGGGCCGGTTGGAGATGGCTTTTCCTTTTGGAAGGTATTTTCACCCTCATTATTGGTCTTCTTTCCTTTATTCAACTTCCTCCCTCACCTGTTCAAACTAAAGCTTGGTTCAGACCTAAGGGCTGGTTCACTGAATTTGAGGAAAAGCTTATTGTTAATCGTGTACTTAGAGATGATCCTTCCAAGGGAGATATGCACAATCGTCAAGCTGTCACTGTGAAGCAGCTTTGGGAATCTCTTTGTGATTACGATCTTTGGCCCCTTTATTTTATTGGTCTCGTGTCCTATATTCCAACTTCAACAGTGTCTGCATATTTGACCCTTACGCTTAAACAGCTTGGCTTTTCTACTTTTAACACTAACTTGTTAACTATCCCAGCTAACTTTGCCCATCTTATTTTGTTACTTGCCCAAACCTGGCTTACAGAAAATATCAACGAACGTACACTCACCAGCACTCTCCAGCCACTTTGGATCATCCCTTGTATTGGTACTCTTGCCTTTTGGTCTGATTCACTTACAAATGTTTGGGGTACTTATGCTGTTTTAGTTGTTCTTCTTTCCAGTCCCTATATTCATGCTATTCTGGTTGGATGGTGTTCTCGCAATTCAAACACTGTTCGCTCTCGTACTGTTTCAGCTGCTGTTTACAATATGTTTGTCCAAGCAGGAAGTATCATTGCTGCCAACATTTATCGCAAAGACGATTCTCCCAAGTACCGCCGTGGTAACCGGGTGTTATTTGCTATTGCATTTGTATCATTGGCTAGTCTTCTTGCAACAAAGGTTTATTATGTTTGGAGAAACAAGAGCCGTGAAAAGATTTGGAGCGCCATGACTATAGAGGAGCAAAATGATTACCGTAAGAACACCAAAGACAAGGGTAACAAAAGATTGGATTTCAGATTTGTTCATTAAGTTAAAGTAGTTACAGAATTGGTATTTTTTTTGAAGTTAATTTTTCTATGCAAGATTTATAGTAACAATATCTTTTTTACTCATTAAAAAAAATTTTATTGTATTTTAAATATTTAATAAATATTAAAAAAAAGTATTAAAATAGGTCTTATGATAATTGCTGAGTAATTTGATATTTTTTTTGAAAATCCTTTTTGTTATTTTCTCCTCGAAAATTGGTGAAGTTTTAAAGGTAGAAATGATTAAAAAATTTTAATTAGGCATTTCTATTGGATATATTTATTCTCAATATTGTTTGTGAAAATTTCCCAATTTGGATATTTAAAGCAACAATTTTTCAGCCATGGTTTATGCACGGCTGGTACTACTTTAAAGTTAAGCCAAATAGAATTCGTCTTGAGATCAATATTTTATTTTTCTTGAAATTTAAAATGCCAAGGTTTTTTTTTTTTTTTTTGAAAGAATATTAATTTACTTATTAAAATACGTCATTTCATGATTACGATGTATCAAGTAGTCACTCAAAAGAGGTGTCATATAAAACATTACTAATGCTGGCTAGGTGATTGATTCTTAATTTTGGAGTTATTACCGAAATGTAGAAGCAGCTCTCTTTTTTTTAATCCTAAATGAATTCAAAACTTTTTATTTTTATTTTTACGTCTTCTAGTTTAATATGAAAATAAAAAATCCTTATAAGGATTTTGATAATTATCAAAGTTCAAATAAAACTACTAATTCAAGAACCAGTTATAACCGATTCTTTATCATCAAATATATATTTGCTATATATATAGCTTTTTTTTAAGAAAAAAAAAGTGATTCAATAAAAATAAATACTTCAATTTTTATATAAAAAATGTGAATATTTTTTTTTTTTTTAATTTTAAAAAAGAGATATAAAATCATGAGTAATTCGGCTTTGTATAAAAAGAAATCACAATTTAGAAAATGAGTCTAGGCATCTTCTAGACTTAAATAAATATTTATTCAAAATATAAATTATTTCAGTAAATTTGTGGAAATGTAAAAGAAAATGGCAGTAATATCAAATAAAAAAAAAATTTTATTCGAAAATTGGGAGATTCATTGTATCCTTATTATTTTATTAAATACAGAAATCAATTCATTAAACTATTCGCCCAATGTAATTTTATTTAACCCAAACCCTAGCGTATTCTTAAAATTTTTATAATTTTTTTAAATCTGTTTAAGGTGTGTCGAAAATAATTAGCCCAAACCCTAATGGAATTTTAAAATTTTTATAATTTTTTTAAGTCTTTTTAAGATGTGTCAAAAATGTTAACCCAAACCCTAACGGAATTTTAAAATCTTTATGATTTCTTTAAGTCTGTTTAAGGTGTGTCGGAAACATTTAACCCAAACCCATGGGGATGACCTAAAGTTTTGTATTTGGACCATATAAATTTTTGACAGTATTTTATCGTATATTATTTTATCCCAATTAGATACTTTAAGTATCTATGAACTCGTTCTAACTAATTAGTTTTAACATGTAGATCTACATTAATAGTTTAGAACAAATAGATAAAAGCGGAAAAATGATTTTACTCGGGATTCAGAAAAAAAAATAAAATAAGCGGATACTTTACCTTCTATGAAAACTAAAATATAAAAAAAATTAAATAGCGAGTCATTTTCAAATGAAATTGTTGTACACACACAACCTATGTATATATGCTTATGTAATTTTTTAAATTCTAGTTACTAAGTTTAGTAATTAAAGTTGTTATGGTCACGATAATTGGATACACATCTTTTCATCCCCACAATTTTACATGCTTATCAGCCTTAGCTTAGTTAACCAACTTAAAATTGGTTAAAGTTGTTTTTAACCATTACACAACTTTCCCCTGCCTATCATCATATCAAAGTCGATTAATGATGGGCTTGGATTATCTTGACTTTCTTAGCTATCATATGGCCAAGCTGACCAAGTCTGTTTAACGATAGTTGTCTGAAATTTCTTGGAATTTTCCAGGTGGTTAAGAGATGCCCAGTATAAGACGAAAAAAAAAAATTATTAAAAAATTAAAAAAAAAAAAAGACATTCCTTTAAAGTTTTTTTTTTTTTTTTAAAAAAATTTTTATAAGAATATTTTAAGTTGAAAGTCTTTTATAAAAAATGCCAAGATTAGCCACAATTTTTTTTATTAGACAAACCTTTTTTTAAAAAAAAAAAAAAAAAAAGTGCAAAAAATCAAACCTTGAAATGTCGTGATTATGTTGTGAAATTGTTAACCTCAAGCCACAAGGTGGTCCACTGTGTGGAAAGTTGCAAGTATTAGTTGGCCTTTCTTTGTGGCCCACCCAAACAATATCACCAACACCACCACCAACTGATGCCGTGGCCGCAAGGAAAAAAAAAAAAAAAAAAAAAAAAAAAAGAAAAAGCCTTGTGGCAAACTTCTGTTTTGTCAGCGTATGTTGTTATTATCATTATTATTATTATTATTACTATTATTCAAAAAGTAGTTTGAAAAACTTTTTTTTTTTCTTATGTCGCCGCTTCATAAAGAAAGAATGAAAAAGAATATTATTAGTTCAAGAGCCAAGAAATACATGAAAAGTCAAGAGAATCATAACGGATCTCTTCCATCGCTTTCGACTCTTCAATAGGAAAAATTAAATAAAATAATAATTTTATAAAAAAAATGGGCCATTATCTATGTTTTAAGCGTAGATAATATTTTATCAAGCTTTGTTAATTTTTTTTCATGTCATATACAAATTTGTTTGCAAGTTTAAAGATTGTTAAGGTCAATGTTTAAAGATCAATTTAAGCTCGTGAATAAGTCCAGTAAAAAAATAAGGGTATCGGTGAGGCTATTTGGTACTTGCATCCGTACCCATGAAAAAAAAAAACATAAAAAAAAAAAAAAAAAAAACATCAAACTTAACATAATGAATATATCAATCAGCGGCTTTTTTTCCGTCAACCATTTTGTCTTCATAAAGACGTATTTTGCTTTTTAGTATCATTCATCCTTTCGGAGTCCTTGAACAAAAAAAAAAATTTAGAAACATCTTTTTTCTCGATTGAAAATTCGTTTCAACAATTACGAACAATCAATATCTCGTCTTTAAAATATATTTCGCTTCATTTGATTCTACAACTAAAGTATATAAAGATGGACTTTTCTTCTGATTTTTTTATCTCTTCTTTTTTCTCTTCTTCTTTATCATCTTCATTCTTTTTCTCATCAATCACTTCTTTTATCTCATCTTTTCCATTCTCACCATGTCTTCTGAAATCACTGAGAAAAACAATACTGTGGTCCACACAAAGTCTGACGACGACTCGACCAAAGACAAAACTTTAATCACTACCGCTTTCTCCAACAATGAGGATGTTTACGATACTGAGGGTGAACAAAAACTCAAAGGACGCAAGCCTTTCTACGGAGGTAAAGATCACGTTTTCCGTGACCCTGAAGTTGCCGACCACTACCGCCAGATATACGACAAAGCCACCTACGAAGGCCGCTTCCATTTTGATCCTGACTTTGAATGGACTCCAAAGCAAGAAACAAAACTCTTGTGGAAAATTGAACTCCGTGCTTGTTTATGGGCTTGTGCCATGTTTATGGCTCTGCAGCTAGACCGTGGTAACATTGGCCAGGCATTGTCCGATAACATGCTTAAGGATCTCAATCTAACCACCAACGACTATAATACTGGTCAAACTATTTTCCGTGTTTGTTTCTTGGCTGCTGAACTCCCTTCACAACTTGTTTCTAAAAAAATTGGTCCTGA
Source organism: Magnusiomyces paraingens (assembly GCF_902498895.1). NCBI lineage: Eukaryota > Fungi > Ascomycota > Dipodascomycetes > Dipodascales > Dipodascaceae > Magnusiomyces > Magnusiomyces paraingens. Next base: position 503,059 of record NW_022474068.1, read on the forward strand.
TCGCTGGATTCCTACTCAAATCACCATTTGGTCCATTGTCGCCATGTGTCAGTCCCGACTTTCCGGTAAGGGTTCCTTTTACGCCACTCGTGCTCTTCTTGGTCTTCTCGAAGGTGGTTTTATTGCTGATACTGTTTCTTGGTTGTCTTATTTTTATACCGGCTATGAACTTCCCATTCGCCTCAGTTTTTTCTGGACCACTTTAACTTTGACCGATATCTGCGCCTCACTTCTTGCCTTTGGTGTCCTCCGCATGCGTGGTATTCTTGGTTGGGCCGGTTGGAGATGGCTTTTTCTTTTGGAAGGTATCTTTACCCTCATTATTGGTCTTCTTTCCTTCATTCAACTTCCTCCCTCACCTGTTCAAACTAAAACTTGGTTCAGACCTAAGGGCTGGTTTACTGAATTTGAGGAAAAGCTTATTGTTAATCGTGTACTTAGAGATGATCCTTCCAAGGGAGATATGCACAATCGTCAAGCTGTCACTGTGAAGCAGCTTTGGGAATCTCTTTGTGATTACGATCTTTGGCCCCTTTATTTTATTGGTCTCGTGTCCTATATCCCTACTTCAACAGTGTCTGCATATTTGACCCTTACGCTTAAACAGCTTGGTTTCTCTACTTTCAACACTAACTTGCTTACCATTCCTCCTAACGCTGTCCACATTGTTCTTTTGCTTGCCCAAACATGGTTAACTGAACGAATTAATGAAAGAACCCTTACCAGTACTCTCCAGCCACTTTGGATTATTCCTTGTATTGGTACCCTTGCCTTTTGGTCTAAATCACTCTCTGATGTCTGGGGTACTTATGCACTCTTAGTTGTTCTTCTTTCAGGCCCTTATATTCACGCAATTCTTGTTGGCTGGTGCTCTCGTAATTCCAATACTGTCCGCACCCGTACTGTGTCTGCTGCTGTGTATAACATGTTTGTGCAAGCTGGTAGTATCATTGCTGCCAATATCTACCGCAAGGATGACTCTCCCAAGTATAGAAGAGGTAACCGTGTGCTTTTCGGCATCGGCTTTGTTTCGCTCGCCATTCTCATTGGAACCAAGATTTACTATGTTTGGAGAAACAAGAGCCGTGATAAAATTTGGAATGCCATGACTTTGGAGCAGCAGCATGAGTACCGCCAAAATACTACCGATAAGGGTAACAAGAGATTGGACTTTAGATTTGCCCACTAAAAGTGATTTTACAAGAGAAAAAAATTTTGTTTTATATATATCGTATTTTTTGAATATATTTTGAATTTTCTGAGTTAGCCAATCTTTCAAAACAGCAATTATGGCTGAGTAGTTTTTCCTAAAATTAACCAGGTAAATAAATGACACCATTGAAAAGAGATATTCTCAAAATATAAACTCTAAAAAAATACTTTTCCATCATTGTTATTAATCGAAGGGACGTTGTATGAGCAAGCAAATTTAGAAGCCCCGCTAGTTTATTAGGATAATTCTAATGAGTCAAGGGCTTATCAATAAAAGCCAAAAAATAAACTTGGTCTCATGCAGTTTAATGTTATTATCTTTTCATAGTAATTCAGTGCTTTGAACTTTTGCTTCTTTGATATGTGTTGTTATATTAATGGCGGTAAATCCCTTTTATCGAAATATTCCCTAGTCTAAAAAATCCAAAATAATTTTTTTGTGTATTTTAATGTCTTAGTTCTATCATCTATACATATATGTATTCAAATCTATTAATTCTTATTTTATGACTCTTCATCACTTGAACTATCAAGATCTAAGCTTATGTTGTTAATTTTAATAACTTCATCATCTTCCTCAGCTTCATCATCATCTTCCTCAAAATCTTCTCCATCTTTATCATCTGTTAAATTAACTTCAACTGATGTATTTTCTTTCCGGTTATTACGAGTGCTCGACCGGAAATTACGGCCACTGCGATCTTGTCCGTTATTGCTGCTAGTATCAGCTGTCGAAGGGCTCTTATCATCATCATCATTATCATCTTCACTATCATCTGAAATTTGAACAATTTCTGGTCCAACCGAAACAACTTGGTCTGTTTCTTCCAAATCTTCTGAGGGTGTGGCAGTTGCTTCTTTTAATTGCTTCTGTCTCATATGTTCAGTCATTTGCTTCTTGGTACGTCTACGGACGCGAGAAGTAGAACTAGCATCAGAATCCACTTCGGCCGAGGGTTCAGAATTAGTTTTGGCAAAAATTGACTCCCGAACATTTCTTGGGGGTTGGACAACAACACTTTCCTCTGTCAGTTCGACAGAAACTTCACGATTAGGTGCATTGACCTTCTCTTCATTGGTTTCCTTAAAAAAGCCACCTTCATTGTATTCCATCTCAATGTCAACAGTACTCTGTGCTTTAGATGAAAACAACGCGTCTTGTTTATCAGTCTCGTCAATTTTTCTCTTTTTGGATTGAGAATCAGTTTCTTGAATAACTTCATCTGAAGTAGTCGGCTGAAATGATGCGGTGGGTATAATTCTTTGAACCACATTAACAGAAGGTGGCAGTCGGGGCTTGATGAGAGCGTCAAGGACTCGTGACCCAGGAGCAAGACGTGCTGCCATGGGCAAAATGCTGTATTTGGAAGCGCGTCCTGGGAATGCAGCAGATGTAGAAAGCACATTGTCCCAAAGTTGGATTTGTTTGTTGGTCACAACGGTGTTTGTAGAGGTCACTCCATATGTACGGTTTTTGGCTGTAGCAGCAGATACAATGAACCAACGGTCAATGCTCGCGCGAGATGGAAGGCTCAGATCTGGAACAGTAGAAACCACAGTCTCGAAAAACCGGGCTACAATAGCAAGTTGTGCTGGTGTAGGATCAATGAAAAATAGATGAGGTGCAGGTACAGCATCAGCCAAACCTTCAGCAGAGGGATCCTTATAAGGAGAAGAGAGTGCAACCGCTGCCGAGACCATGGCAGCAACCGCAGGCGCACCAGTTTTAGGGATAGACCCTTGGAGACGCAAAAGAGATGTAGCAAACTGTAATGCCTTGAGCTGAAGTCTTCTGTTAGAAATAATATTGTCAATTGCAGGACCCGCAGGAGGTTGCACATGGATATTGACATGGTGTGTAAGAGTATCAACATGGCACAAGAGCATTGTTTGTGCAAGAGGGATAAGACGAAGTAGTAGTAAATCAAACACAAAAAACTGAATCTCACTAATAAAATTTAAAAAGGCGGCACGGCGAGGGCCTTCATTGACACCACCAACAGTTTTGGTCGTGGTGTATGCAGAAAAAGAAAGGATGCGATCTGCAAGAGTAATGAGTGCGCCAATGGGAAGCTTAACAGGGCTTTTTGTAGAGACTCGCAAATGCGCAGCCAAAAGATTCATTAAAGATTTAATTTTATCAGAAGCCTGTGTCAGGGTCTGTGCGCTAGGGATTCCGTTTGTAGTGCCACTTAAAGGCTTAAGTTTGAGAACAGGGGTATCGACTGTGATAGTTTTGCCGTTATCAGCAGTAAAATTTGCCTGGAGCGACCCAGTTTCAATTTTCCCGTTAAAGTCTTCGTCCACAAAAGCAAAGGAAATGTCTGTAATGGTTGTATTGATTTGACCGACAACGTGTTTAATGCTTAGACGCCATGTAAGGGCTTCAGTGTCTTTTGGTGCGGAATGATGAAGAAGGGCGTATCCTGTGCACACATCACGAAGAAGAGCCGGAGAAATAGATGTAGGATCTGTGTATGAGATAGAAATCAGGGTAGAAATAAGAGCCAAATATCTTTTAGTAAATGGTCTGAATGTAGTTGATTGGAGTTTTAGAACGGTATTAATGGCAGGAATGATGGCAGGTAAAAGTCGGGTCATATCCTTTATATCGGTTTCAACTTTGGTGGTATCGTGAAAAAAGTTTTGTTCATTATCTTCCTTATCATTTTCTTCATCACTGCTATGTTCGTCGTATCCAAGTTCGATAAACTCATCTGCGGGTGCATCATTATTTTTTTTGCTGCTAGCACCATTTTGATTAACCGAGACAGTTTCTTCTGAAATTTGAGCATGCTTGAAAAGTAACTTGAGATACTGGGGAAGTCTAGGGGTAGTAATGTCACGAGTAAACTCTTGCTTGCCATGTGTCTTTGCAAAAATTGTTCTAAGGGCGCGAATTGCAGCTTCCTTGACAACAGGCTGCTCATTGATCTCAAGTAGATGCAACAACAAACCAGCCCAAGTTCCACCATGAGATTTAAGCACTTTCCAGTTAGTTTCACATGCGGTATGAGCAAGATAAGCAGCAAACCATTTGGCAATGGGGGCTTTGGCCTTGAGTAATGCCGAGACACGGACCATAAACTTGTGGAGAGTATTTTCGTCAGCCTGAGCAAGAACAGCACCAGATTGCAAAAGGCTAAGTGTGTGCATTGCATTAGATGCAATGGCACCCTCTTGTGATGGAGCCAATGCTGTGGCCAAAAGGGATTGCAGAGTGGCCATGGTTTTAAATGTCAAGCAGTTTTGTTGATGGTTGTAGATGGAAGTATGTTTGTGATCGCTACGAGTTTTTTTTTTTTTTGTCCCTTCTGGGAAAATTTTCAAGTGGTTGATTTATGTGCGGCTAAGTATAACCAATGATTAGTCAATGATTAGTTTTAGTGGTTTGAAAAGGATTTACGACTTGCTCTATCAAAATGTCAAGGCTTAACGTCAATGATCTCCCCTCCAAAATTTATTTAATTTTTCCGGTATTTAGTAGATATGTCTTGATTGTTCTATATCAAACATCACGATCTATTTTTTTTTTAAAAACCTGTAGTTTTTTTTTTTTTGTTATTATTTTTGTTAGTTTGATTTTAGTATTTTTTCAGTGTTACTTTTGTTGCGTGTAATTTTCGTCGTTGTTGTTGGTCACTCACAAAAAAAAATTTTGAATTTTTTCGGTTGTTTTTTTTTTTTTTTTTATTTTTTTTCCACTCATCCATCCACCTGTCCTTTCCTTTCGTTATCATCATCACCACAACCTTCTTTACCACTATTGCCTCTGCTGCCAACCATTAATAGTAGTTCAGTTAAACACTCGCACGCTTTACCGGCATAAAGAACGGAGATTGATCTTTATTTCTGGTCTTACATTGCTTATCAGACACATCACAAGACTGCCTTGGAACTTTAAACAAAAAACAAATTCGGTTGGGATTTTGATTTTTTTTTTTTTTTTGGTTTTCTTTTTTAGTAAAGAGATTATCGCGAGCCGCGTTTGATTGATACCATAAAAATAATATACACCCTAGCATATATATTGCCAAATTTTACCGATTCACCATTATGACTGCACCGGAAACCACTACTACTACTACTAAGCCAATCAATCACCGTCGGTCATGGACCGAAGCACCGCACGGCTCGGTCATCACATCCGGTGATATTTTTATCTTCATTCCCAATCTGATTGGCTACTCACGAGTGTTGTTCGCGCTCGCGTCCCTTTTTTTCATGCAATGGCACCCCAAGTACTGTACCGTTCTCTACTGTCTGTCGTGTCTGTTGGATGCGCTGGACGGCGTTGCTGCTCGTCGTTACGGCCAAACCTCGCGCTTTGGTGCTGTTCTGGACATGGTGACTGACCGCTGCACCACGTCTTGTTTGATTTGCTATCTCTGTGTGGCATACCCGCGCTACGCTATTGTTTTCCAAATGCTCGTGTCACTGGATCTGGCATCTCACTATATGCACATGTATGCGATGCTGACTTCAGGTTCGTCCTCGCACAAAAAGGTGGGGAAAGAGAGTTGGATTTTGAACCTTTACTACACCAATAATAAGGTTCTCTTTACATTTTGTGCATTTAATGAGCTCTTTTTCGTCGGTCTCTACTTGTTTTCTTTCCCGCTCAAGAGTCCACCTAACCTCGGATATATTTACGGCGTGCCCTTGTCCTATGCTACCATTATTTTGATCATTACTTTCCCTCTGTGGCTGGGTAAGCAGATTATCAATGTTATTCAGATGTACCGTGCCGCTTTGATGCTTGCAGAAACTGACGTTGAGGAGCGCCGCCTGGCTGCGGAGCAAGAAAGCGCAAAGGCTAAGTGAAAAATCTACAATCAATTGAATTGAAAATAGTAAGAATACGAATAAAAAGATTAGGAATAGGAATTATAAAATAAAAGTAATAAAAAAAAATAAAAATAAAAATAAGACATTAATTAAATGAAGTTCTTCTCTTGTGTTTTTTTTAATGTAGTATCTCGTGTGCCATTCATCTGTGACTGAACAACAAATGGCTGGAAAATGTAAGACGAAAAAAATGATCTTTTCAAATGAAAATACACATAGAAGTTCTTTTAAAAGGTCAATAAGGCTATAGGCCTTTTCAAAATAAGAACAAGTCTTTTAAGTATTAATCTCTCGCGTATGGTAATACAGAAGATTGAGAGTAGGGACATGGTTTTAGCTCTCAGCTTCCACCTAGAAACCCGCGAAATGCAATTAAAAAAGTTAAGCAAAAAAAAAATATATTAAAAATCTATAATTATTTAATTTTGGATCCCTCACAGTATTTATCAAATATGTGGGTCAGAATGTACTAAAAAAGGGGCGTTCATAATGTAACAAGAAGGGTGCGCTGAACGCCATCACCCATCTGAACCCGATACCCCGTCAAGGGTCAACCAGTAGCAAAGCCAAAGAGGCCCTACCCCGGGGGCTGTTCCAGGTGTTAAAAACGCATAGTCTTCATCATTTCAACGTTTGAAAACGCTGGAAGGATCTGAAGAAAAAAAAAGGAAAAAAAGAAAAAGAGAGGAAAAGAAGTGTTGTGTGCTTGGGGCATTTTATATCTCAATGTTCTAAGCCAAAAAAAAAAAAAAAAAAAAAAAAGTGGCCCTAGCCCTGATCAGGGTAATTATTTAAATGTCCGGGTAAATAAAATTGTAACAACTATAGTTAACAAAAGATATTTGTAACTTAGGGTTTTTCGGAAAAATACATGCGCTTGCAGAATCTTCTAACGGCACCTCCTGGGCTTTGCGCCTTTGCTGCTTGTCTGTCTGCCTGTCATTTTGTCATCCGCACGTCTCTCACAAATCCCTCTCCACCGCCTCGCCACACCTCATAACTTCCCCAAAGTCCCGTGAAATGAGTCAATCAGGCCTGCCACGGGCTTTCATTTTCCCGTATACAATTAAATTGCTAAGAGAAACTGCTACTGCTGCTGCTACTGCTGCTGCTGCTAAAATACCGTAGCTCATGCTGGGTTCAGCCTTTATGCAAACAAAGTCCCTTTTATTCTGCCGAACCTTCCTGCGGCTTTGAGAATGACTTTGTGCCTTGTAATGTGTCAACGCACTTCAAATTGTGGCTTGACCTCCCAGCCAAAGGGCCTCTGAAGACTTTGACTCTTTGCATATCTTCTGAAATCAATCTACTCTTTCTATATATATTACGCAGCGCCGCCCGTCTGCTCGGAATCACCAGTCCGGCCCGACCTACCTACACGGTTTGAGGGGTCGCGTGGAGGTGGCTGCTGCGGCTCACAGGTTGGTCCTATTGCCCCAGACCTAATTATGTAAAAAAAAAAAAAAAAACTCCAATCACATATAAACCACCACATTTTCCTAAAATTCCACACACTCTCTCTTTCTTGTTTCTTTTTTTTATTCACTACACAATTCCTTTTCAAAGACTCCCTTGTATCCCTGAGTCCTTTTTTTTTTTTTGTTTTCAAACCAAATATCATATACCCTCTCAGAATCATGCCTGCTCACGCTACTCTCTACGAGGCTGTCACTCTGGCCGCAAAGGCCAACCCCTCTAAGATTGCGGTTACCATTCCCGACGGCCCCCAACTTTCTCACTCACAATATGTTCAGGCCATCAAGGACTTTCAGCGTGAACTTGCTCTGCTCAACATCCCTCAGCAAGCTGCCATTTCTATTGCCATTCCCAACAACCTCGAATTCGCGATTTCTTTCCTTGGCGTGGCATTCTCTTCCTACATTGCTGCTCCTCTGAACCCAGCCTACAAAAAATCAGAGTTTGCCTTCTACATTGACGATCTTAAGTCTGCTCTTGTTCTTGTCCCCAAAGACCACGTCAAGAATAACTCTCCAGCCGTCCAGGCTGCCAGAGATTTTGGCGCAGGAATTGCTGAAATCTACTGGGATGATTCCTCTCGCAAGCTTGTTCTCGATCTCAAGGAAACAGGCTCTATCATCAAAGTTACCCCTGGTGCTACCGTTGCTTCTACCTCAGTCCCTCCAGCTCCAGCTTCTTCTCATGTTGCCCTTGTTCTCCATACCTCGGGTACAACCGGTCGTCCCAAGGCCGTTCCTTTGACCCAGAAAAACATGGCTACCACCGTCTTTAACATTATTAACACTTATAAGCTTACCCCCGCTGATACCTCTTACCTCGTGATGCCTCTTTTTCATGTCCACGGTCTTCTTGCCGGTTTCCTTGCTCCTTTAGCTTCCGGTGGTGCCGTTGTTATTCCCCCACGCTTCTCTGCCCAGTCCTTCTGGTCAGATTTTATCACCTATAAGGCCAATTGGTACACTGCCGTACCCACTATCCATCAGATTCTCCTCAAGGGCAAGATTCCCTCACCTCTCCCCAAGATCCGTTTCATTCGCTCTTGCTCTTCATCTCTAGCTCCTGCTACATTCGAAGCTCTCGAGGAGACCTTCAAGGCTCCAGTTCTTGAAGCTTATGCCATGACTGAGGCCTGCCACCAAATGACTTCGAACAACCTTCCTCCTGGCAAGAGAAAGCCTGGTACTGTTGGTGTTGGTCAAGGTGTTGAGGTTGTTATTCTCGATGCTAATGACAATATTCTGCCCGCTGGCCAAGAAGGTGAGATTTCCATCAAGGGTCCTAACGTCACTCCTGGTTACATCAACAACCCTAAGGCCAACGCAGAATCTTTCACCAAGAATGGATACTTTAGAACTGGTGACCAGGGAAAGAAGGATGAGGATGGCTTTGTCATTATCACTGGTCGCATCAAGGAACTTATTAATAGAGGTGGTGAGAAGATTAGTCCCATTGAGCTTGATGGCGTTATGCTCCGTCATCCTGATGTTTCCGAGGCAGTTGCCTTTGCTGCTCCTAATGAGCTATATGGCCAGGTCGTGAATGCTGCAATTGTGCTTAAGCCTAGTGCTGAGAACAAGGATCACAAGGCCCTTGAAAAGGATATCCAACAATTCTTGTCGACAAAGCTTGCCAAGTTTAAGATTCCCGAGCGTATTTTCTTTACCAAGATTATGCCCAAGACTGCCACTGGCAAGATCCAGCGCAGAATTGTAGCTCAAAAGTTCCTTGAAACTCCCAAGCCTAAGCTTTAGTTTGTACTTTTTGTTGTTTTTTATACTTTAATTGTTTAAATTTTTTTTTGGAGAAACATGGGATATTTTTCTGACGATGGAAATTTGGTAAAAATATAAACAAATTGCTTTATAAAGCAAGTTGGTAATTTCCAATGAGCGTTCCAACTGGATTCTATAAATGTAATACAACTTATTTAGTTCACTTCCAACTTACATATGTAATTGAACTAAGTGTTAAATAATTCAATATGCCATTCAATCGGATTCAATGTTGCTATCAATTACTATAGTTATTACTAGTCGTTACTAGTATCATAATAAATGGTTTAAAAAGTCAATTCCAAATAATTTTTTTTTCTCCATTCTTTCGAACCAAATGCCGGGAAATTACAACGTCAAAAAATAAGATTTTTTTAAAAAATTTGAAAATGTATATATATCCCGCGATTATAACTAGATAACTAGTTAAATATGACTAGTTGTAACTAGCCCAGTGAATATATATCTGCTATTATACCAAGGCGTTTACAAATTCCAAAAATAATTTACTGGAATTATATTAAATTACAAATATTAAAATAATGTACAATATTTTTTTTTTTCAAATTTTTCTATTTATTCCTAATCGAGTTACTCTTTAAACGGCTTTTCTTTTCTTGAGACAAAAAAAGGAAGAAAGTGGATTGAAGCTTTCAATATGATTGCTTCGAACCATTTTCTCGTTGTACTTTGCTCACAAATCTGGAACTAACCCTTAATCTCCTTTCTAAATCAGGTATCGTTCAAATGTTAACTAAGGCATTTATATTAATTAATTAATTAATTTAAAAAAAGAAACCGTTTTGTTGTTTCTCATTTAAGATTTTTCGAGTATAGGTTCATGTAAAACTAATTTTCTTTTTTGTCTATTAAGGCAGAAGCAGCTTTGCAATCAGATCTATCTCCAGTAGTATCCTGCTGCAAGAATCTTCTCCAATAAATGTATATAGGTTATGAAGCACAGCGTGTACATTTGATAGTCCCTGACTTTCATTTTTGTTTTCGATATTAATACATTCACTGATTTTTGAGAAGCTAACAAATTTAAGAAATTGATTGATAGAGAAAAGATAATCCTAAAAAAATTTATACTTATTGAACACAATTCGCTTTCCTTCAAATAAATCGCAACCATCATATCCATATTCTTTTTTTTTTTTTGCAAATAAATTGCATTAATGTCTTTTGTTTTTGAAAATGTGATAATATATCATTATTATTATTATAAAACATGCAATAGCTATTTTTTTTGACAAAAGTCAATATAGTTTGTAATTTTAAAAATGTAATTCACTTTGGAAAAATTGAGTTGGTCGCAAAATATATTGAAGAAATGATTGTGCAAAGAAATAGGGTCAATTTTTTATTTGTGAAATGTGTGTTTTACAAAAGAAATCATCAAGTGTCACAGGTAATTCTCTCCAACAGCTATAATTAAAACCTGATTTCAAATTACTATCACTGTGCCTAGCAACGAGAGCTGGGATACAAATAAGTTTGACATTAAATTTGTATGATAGTGTTTTTTTTTTTCAACTTTAATATCTAGCAAAATCGCTCCTTATTGCATCTTGTTTGGTCTCATTATAAAGATATCCTACATCAACAGGTATGTTTAAATCGCTAAGTGGTACAAGCTTTTGGTCGATTCCTTTTTATTGTCAAAAAGATTTTCAATTACACCTGACCACCCTAGTATCCTTGCTCTCAACTCCAATACGGAAACAAAAATTTAAATTAAAATGGATAATTTTCCTGATAAAAAGACTTAAATTGGCATGAGGTAGTCTAAATTTATTTGAACCATTTAACGTTTATTTAAAGAAAGTGTCAATTTACTTTAATAAGTGAGTGAGGCTCAAAAGAATTTCATGATTTATTATATTAAAACCTGTTTCATATATTTGTTCCATATTTGAATAGCAATTCCAAGAGTAAAATATCTTGGTTATGAATTTAAATCAATAACTGTTCAACTTTCATTTAAAAACTTTTTACTTGGTGAATCGGGTTCTTTTTCATAAATGTCAACTGCTTCACGCAAGAGTGAAAGGGTCAACAAATAAACACAAACACCCAAAAATTTTTGCAATTTTAATGATCATTGCGTTAACGGAGTAAGTTGAAATAATATGAGGTTTGACTTTAAAAAAAAAAAAAAAACGTTACGGAAAATTACTAGGCAATCAAAAGGTAAATTTTCTACTCGTAATAGTTTCTCGTTATCGGAAAGCTTAGGCTATTGGCTATTGGCTATTATTCACCGACATCAAAACTATTTCGATTTTTGGAAGTGGATTAAGACCCATCACTTTGCTTGTTTTGATGCGATAGGTTTGGACACTGTATCCGTTGTAAATAGAAACGATTAAATATTGCTTTTTAATTATACATTCTGTCAAATTTTTGCTCTGATATTATCAAGCCTAATCAGTATTTTGTTTGATTAAGAGTGGGATACTGTTCCCTTATTTTCATCACGTTGAAGTGATAATGATGTTTTTATATATTATATGCTTCTAAAAAAAAGATTTTTTTTTTTCCTTTGTGATTGAAATAAAGATTTTGGTCAAAATCATCAGGCTTTTCAATACAAGTCCTTGAAAGTTACTACTAACTTATTCTTTCTTATGTTGAAAATTTCAGAAAAAACATCAGAAAACCTCTCTATTGAAACAGATATCTGTACTGGTTAAAAAATTTATTAACATATACATCTCAAAGAATTCATCATTAATATCAATGCCTAAATAGAATTATTCCAAATGGAACCCTTTTGAGAGTATGCTTCATCAATCTAGTCTTCTCTTTTGCGCTTCCTGTATTCTTCTTCTTCAGGTGCAAAGTTCGACGCATAACGGTAATCCTCTTCATCCTCAACATCCTCCATCATCGGTCGTCGTGATTCCTCATGATCTTGGGCCTCATTGGTTTCTTTGTAATCACTGTCATAGTCAGAGTAGTAATCCTCATAGTTGTCATAGCCTTCATATCCTTCCAAAGGCGGGCCTTCAGGACCTGGACGCTGCGGGCCTGCTGGCAGTTGGGGGCCTGCTGGAAGTTGTGGACCTGCTGGCAGTTGTGGACCTGCTGGCAGTTGTGGACCAGGACGCTGAGGGCCTGAAGGTAACTGTGGTCCGGTAGACCGGTTTTGAGAGCCAGAATGGTTTGATCTTTTTATTTCTTCTTGTTGTTCTTCTTTTTCTGTAGGTATTTGTGTTCCTGGTATTTGTTTTGCTTCTATCGCACCTTGTTTTGCCAGCTTACGACGCAAAAGTGTTGCAGGTATCAATCCACTGCCAGCAGTAACTTCGTGTACCATGTCACGAAGCATGGGCTTAGAACTGTACTCAACGCGCTGTGCCGCTGCCTCTTCAGCTGCCTTTTTGGTCGGATCGATTGTCACAGTAGGTCCCTCCTCATCACTATCCACATCCACGCCTGGCACCGATCCGCGAGGCATTGGAATCTTGCGTGTTTCTTCGTCAGTCTCGCCCTCGCTGTCGTCTCCATTATCTCTTCCGTTGTGTTTATGTGATTTACCCTGTTGTGCACGCGCATCCCGCCGTCGTGCATGCCATTGCTCTGTGACTTCAGTCTGTGTGAGATCTGGCATACCAGGTGGTGCAATGCCATGCGGGTTTAATATGGGATCCCAGTAAATACTTTCTCGACCTTTGCCATCGCCTTTACGTACGACACGCCAACGCGGCCGAATAACGCCGTCCTTATTTTCGCTTTGGCTACCGTTATTAGTTCCTTGGTGGCGTTGCTGTTTGAGAGCCTCAAGATCTTCTGTCAGTCGCCGCAAAGCCTGTGATTCTTGAGGTGTTAGACCACGACCGTTAGGCCCGGCTCTTTTCTTTTGCTCGAGCTGTTCAACACGTTCCTTGACGCGCCAGTAGCTGAGCTTCCCGAGACGTTCAGTCTTGGACTTTTCGCGCGCTTGTTTGGCTTTGCGCTGCTCTCTCGCCTTGCCCTTTTTGTCTTTAATCTATTAATTTGAATCCTTGAAATACTTCTTCAATAAAATACTTACGCTCAGCAAGTGCTGGGTTAATGTCGTTCTTCATTAGTTTTAATGTCAGTTAGTGTGTATTGTATGTGTTTGTATGTGTGTGAATTTTATATTTTTGGTTTAAAAAAAAAAAAAAATTTCCTATCCCCACCACCCTTCACCACTCTTCACTACCAAACATGCAACTCAACGTTCAAGAACACGTTGTCTCTGGAGGCCCGCCCCAGGTTGGCCCTCAGAAGCCAATGCACCTAGATTCTCAAGGGAATATGGTACTCATGGCTGAAGAATACCATGCGGACATGTCTGCGATTCCCATCAACGCTCTGGAGTTTTTGCGATTGAAGCTGACCCAGTTAACCCACAGTCTCAACATGATGCACGCACTTCTACTCAAACCCGTACTACCGCCATGGCCCAATCTGCATGCCCAGTTTAATGTGATTTTGAAACAACTTATGTCTTTAAGTGAGACGCTGGCACACTACCGTGATATTCTGGCTCGCACAGTTGTATACCCCTTACCTTCGTTTCCTTTAATAACACAGGGCGCATCGTTACGCTCTTTACTGCGGAAAAAGGCCACACCTGAAGTTGAAGAATGGATTGCTAATGCACGTACGCTTGCACAAGAGAGCGGTGTTCAAGTTACTGCAGACGAGGAGTTTTCAGCGTTTGCTGCCGCGACTGTAGAGGAAGAGCTCAAGAAACATAGATGGAACGGGTTTCTAACCCGTGAGCAGGTTGAGCGAGGTGAACGAGATCCAGGAATCAAACTCAAACAGACCCCTCAGCAGCAAAATCGTACAGCTAGTGGTGCTCCATTCCGTGGATTACCTACAGCCAATAACGGACCTGGACAGCCACGATTAGGAAGCTTGGGGCCGCCGTCACAACGGACCTACGAAGACGGTGGATGGACTATTGAGCGTGTAATTGATTTTATGGCGGCCGGACCGCCTGAGATTCCAAAAACATGAATTTGAATTAAATATATAAGTTTTTATACATGAAAATGATTTATAAAATGCCCCAGAATAATATATGCAAAAAAAATTTTTTAAATGATTTAATATTTCCTTCTTCTATCCTTTCGGACCTTGTTCTTTTGTTCAAGAATCTCATCATACTTGCGCTTGAAGTATTGGCGAGTTTGGTTATCAGAAAGAAGTTCGTCAGCAAAAGTCTTCTTACGCTCCTTGCGGGTGAGACGGGCCGAAAAGAACTCAGACGAATCCTCCACGATAGTGCCTTGCTGGACATACTTGGGGAATGCAGTTTCTCCATCGGCACCTACACCAAATGTATTTTTCTTGTAGTGACGCTTGGGATCCAGAACACTACGCATCTGTAGCAGTTGCAAGTCGCGTTTCAGCTCCGGAGTCAGTTCAGCCTTGGGCATACCAAACCACCGGTCACCGGCCGTGCTTTCACGCTTAGCCTTTGCTTCTCGCTTAAGAATAACGGGGTCAGAAATAGTGCGAAACTCCAGAGAGCCTTGTTTTTTAGTTTGTTTGGAAGCATCCTGTACCAGCGCGGCTGCTGCCGCGTCGTGGTTGATTAGTGGCTTATCTTCTGCCTTGTTTTTGTCCAAGTTTAAAACTCCTTCAGCGTCTGCCAGTTTGGGAATCTCTGAAATGGTATTTTTGATTTCTTTCAGTGTGTTTTCATTCGTGGAGCCATGTGTTTTGTTGCGTTGTCTCTGCTGAAGCTTGAACTTTGCCGAAGCTAGCAGAGCGTCCAAGTCCAGGTCCTCCAGATTGGCGACTGGCTCCTGAGACATGGTGGACGCATCTGAAACGCCAAAGCTATCTACGCTTGCACTGGAAGTCACAGATTCTATAGGGGATGCAGAAGCAGCTAGAGAGATCATTGTATTTCCTGGTATATTTATGCTGTTGATGATATTTTCGAGACTGTCTAAAATACGCTAGTGCAAAAAAAAAAAAATTTTGACCCCAAGACCCAAAAAAAAAAAAAAAAATTAAAATAAAAATTAAAAAAAAATTAAACCTAACCCCAGCCGTGTTAATAGGTTAGGGTTTGAATTTTCTTCTTGCTTCTTTTTTTTTTTTTTTCTTCTAAAAATTCACAAGTTGCATCTGCCCCGTTCCTTTCCGCACGTTTTTTGGGGTGCTTTTTGTTATTATTATTATTATTTCGTCAACAACCCGACGCGAACCATTTCGATTTAGAACCCACCGTCATTCCTTTTTTTAAACTCGAACAGAAACTGTGCAAATAAGCAGTTTGAAATCTTTTTTTTTTGTTTTTTATTTGGGATCTCGTTTTCCAGAACATAGAAATCATCATCACGTGCAGGAAGGCGCGTCGTATATATTTCACAGAAAATTTGGCAAAACAATAGCCGAATATACATTTACATAACAACAACAAGAACAATAGCAGCAGAAATAATAATATTAATAATAAAAATAATACCATGAATCATCAGGACCCAGAGATGCAGGTGGAAAGCGATGTGGTGGACCAGGAAGCTTACGACCAGGAACAGCTGTTATACGAACAACATATGCAGGACCCGAACTTCATTTCAGGAACCTTCAACAATGTGGCTCAAGGTCTGACTGGAGGATACCGGAATATCATGATGCAATATTGGCAAGATACGATTGACTCGATTGAAAACAATGACCACGAGTTTAAGCAGCATCATTTACCGCTTGCGCGGATCAAGAAAGTTATGAAGGCGGATGAAGACGTCAAGATGATTTCTGCAGAGGCACCGATTCTGTTTGCCAAAGGGTGCGACATTTTCATTACGGAACTAACAATGCGGGCATGGATTCACGCAGAGGAAAATAAGCGACGGACATTACAGCGATCTGATATTGCCAGTGCTCTGCAAAAGTCGGATATGTTTGATTTTTTAATTGATATTGTGCCTCGTGAAGAAGCCATTGGGTCATCATCGGCCGCATCAAGAAAAGCCCAGGCTCAGGCTGCTGCTGCTGCGGCGGCGGCTGCTCAAGCTGAAGCTCAGGCTCAAGCTCAGGTTCAGCAGCAGCAACAACAACAACAACAACAACAACAACAGCAGCAGCAGCAGCAGCAACAACAACAGTCAAGCGGAGAGGTATATGCTACCCAATACGAAGAAGATGATGAAAGTGACATGCAACAGGCGCAGGACGCCGGGATGGCTTTGCCGCCATCGCTGGATGACGGCAATGATCAAGCACAGTACGTTTCACAGGCTTCGGGACAAGGAACACAGGCACCGCAACCCATGTACGGCGAGTTGGATAGTATATATAATGAGTACAGAGAGTACTAGGAGGGATTTTTAATTTTTTTTTAATTTTTTTAATAATATGGATTTAAGCAGGAAATTTTAATAAGATTTTGTGGGGTTTTGGAGATAGGTTTTAGGCCATTATGTATGTTGTTTTTGTAATAATGAATAATCGTTTTATTTGAATGAAAAAAATTTTGATCTTTTCACAAAAGGCTTCCAGATTAACAGATACAGTAACCAGGAAGTATCACAAGATTGTGTATATTTATGAAAGCTATTTTGATGGTCCATGTTTAATCACAATGGCAAAAGGGAAAGCCGCATCTATCTCCCCGCATACACACACATAGCAATATATGATCGTATATATATATGTCCGCCATCTATAAAAAATTTTCGTCATCCAGAAGATTCCCACACCACACACAAAATTTATTAATAAAAAAAAAAAAAAATTACTGAGATCTAGTATAATATACCGATGCCTTTGATATTTCTTCCAGACGAGCAGGATGTTCATACGCTGTCATCATCTTCTTCGTTGTCATCCCTTCGCAGTGTACCAGACAATAGCAGTGGGGCTTCAGTTTTGTCTTCACGGCCGTCTAGTCCAGCCTCGTCTGCCGCAGAAGCTCTGAGTTCTGCAACAGCATTAATGTCTATTCGGGACACATCAAACATGGTGGCAACCGGGGGAGGCCGAATTTTTGGCGATGGAGGATTAGGAACAGCACCAGCAACAACAGCAACTGGAGGATTAGGAAGCCACACGCCAAGTGGGGCCTACACACCGAGTTCAACGGTCACTGTAAGCTCGTCAAGCCACATATCTGAAGAACAACAACAGCAGCAGCAGCAGCAGCAGCAGTACAGACAACGGAGGCAACCGTTAGAGGATGACAAGGTGGATGAGGAGGAGACCGACGACAGAGTAAATGTTTTTAGGAGAAGGCGGGCTGAAGAGGAGGAGGTACTAATAGAAGATGAAGGAGAGGAGGAGGAAAATCATGGGAATAATGGCAGCAATAGCAATAATCATGGCACTAGTACTGGTACCAGCAGCAGTGGTAGCAACAGTGGCAGCAGTAGTGGCGGCACCAGTCCCCACCATACATTCCATGGGATCCACCGAAGCGGCAGCACTAGCACGCGAGCATATAGTTTAGATGAGACGCGGTCTCTTTCGATTGTAACTTTTCTTCCACGGCCGACTCGGCCCGCGCCGTTGACATTACCATACAAGTCGTCGCCGAACCCGTTCCACACGCTGGATCTCTACCTCCCTGCGTCTGGACTGGCGCCGTCAACGCCCTGGTTTTTTTTCTTGCATGGAGGATACTGGCAAGATGCAACCCAAAGTAAGGATGTAGGATCTGTGATTTTGTCACGGCTGCCTGCACACTGGGCCGGAGCCTCGATCGACTACCGGTTATCACCCGAAATTGCGCACCCGGGACACTTGGATGATGTGAAGCGGGCGTTCAAATTTGTAAAGTCTGCGTATGACATTTCCAAGGCTGTCATCATGGCACATGGCGCTGGAGCGTGTATTGCATACCAGTACATTTTCAGCGAGCTTGCCATGGGCACGGGCAGTTGGATCAGCCATGTGATTACATCTGGTGGTGTTTACGATTTACCTGAGCTAGCCAAAGATAGCCCATACTATCATCGGTTTATTGCAGATGCCTATGGAAATGACCAAGAGCATTGGTACGAACTGTCACCGCAGAATTTTGAGTGGGAGTCAGTTTATGGCGACGAGCAGGATGATGAGCGGGATCAAGAGCCTGTTCATGAGCTGACGGGTGAACAGGCTTTATTTCAAGGAATGATTGATGCGTCATCTTCATCGTCATCTACAATACGGTCACCTTTAGAGGAAGCCATTATGGAGATGAATACACATGTGGCCGCTGCCAACTTTAGAGGAAGAAGTACTACAAGAAACAGAGGAACGACTACAGCTACAAGTGGAGAAAACAAGCGGACACACCGGATGGATGTTACGCTGGTGCACTCCAAATTTGACTTGATTGTGCCAATCCAGCAGTCGCTGCGGTTTGAGGACCGCCTCACAGAGGCCGGGTTTCGGTGTTCGCTGCGACTGCTGAGCATCGATGGGCATGATACGGTACTGGAAACAACAGAGCTTGCACTGATTGCACTTGAAGTGTGCAAGCAGATGGATGAGGAAGAAGAGCGCTTGCTCGGTATGCATCTCGGGTATTATTAGGATATATCATCAGCATGATAAACAAGAAGCTTAACCGTTTAGCTAAAAGGTTGACTTTAACTAATTAGTTAAACAAGCTTATAAGCTCTTTTTTTTTCCGTAAAAATTATTTACATGAGCCTTTTTTTTTTTATTTGAGCTTAAATTTTTAGTCTCTTTTATTAATAGCATAGATATGTTTCTACTAATGGATAATATTTCAAAAGACACTGAACAGGGAAGACATATTTAGAGAAAAAGCAACATTTCAAAAGTTCCACGAAGGCGGTATTTGAGATGGTATTTTGAACTAAGCTGGTAGTTAAAATTTGGTAAAGTTCTTTTCTTTTCTTTTTTTTTTTATCATACATTGGACTATGCTTAGAACATATGCTTGGAACGTTTATGCTTGAGTTAAGTCTGTAGGATAGAATATATTGATATGCAAGAAGTTTGCAAGGGAATAGCGTATAGCTATTGGGTGAAACAGTTTTTTGAATTAGTGTATAAATATATGAATTTTAACATCTGTATTAAGGATACTTGCCCAAAAAAACTACCAATGTAGTAATTCATTTAAAATAGTCAAAACTCTAGAACGGCCTAACTAATTTTTTTTTATTCAAAGCTGGTTATACATAGTATATTGATACATTTGCGGGTTTTTTCACGCAGGTACAGTTGTCTAAATCGATGTAACATTGATGGGTAAGAAAGAAACTTAGGCTAACTAGGGAAGCTTTTTCAGTTAACGGGTATGCATATATGAATATATAAATATAAAAAAAAGGTATATTTTATTTTAACTTTTCTTGCTCTTTTCTGGGTCCACAACGGTTTGATACCATGTTAAAAAAATTTAAAATTTAAGGATTTGATATGCACTTGAAGCCTAGAAAGTCTATTGACTAACTGGGTATGATTGGTAATATATATATTTATACAATATATGGAGGAGTTGAATTTGACTGGTTGTTGTTGTTGTTGTTGTTGATGCGAGGTTTGATGGATAACGATTAACTCACATGGGCTACTCACAGGCACATTGCAGGTCGGCAGGAGAATTTCAACAAATGTAGTATGTGATGATCCACAGAAGCAAAATAAAAGGCCAAAGAAGAAGAAAAAAGCAGGAGGAATTATATAAGGGAAAGTTGAAGCTTGGAATGGAAACAGTAACAAACAAGATCAAAAAAAAAAAAGTTGAGGGAACAAGAATCCAGCTATATTCCATACTATAGGATAACAAGAGAAAAAAAAAAATAAAGGTATTATGCTTTTGACAAAAAATTTGAAAAAAAAAAAACAAATTTAGGGGGGTGGTTAGTGATTAGTGCAAGTTACAAAAAAAATAAAAAAATAAAAAGTTTTTCTTTCTAATACATAGGACCCCATTTTTTTTCTCCTGAAGATCCCCTATCACTAACATTTAAAAAGTTTGATTAAATTCACTAGCCAGATATAGATTGAGTAACATTAGAATATATAATATATATCTAATACCAAAAAATGGTATAAATATACATTGGATCAAAGAACTAGGAGCCATGACGACGACTAGGACTACGACACTAATTGATGACCATAACTAGACTTGAGAAGGAAAAAAATAATTAATAAAAAAAGAATGTAAATAGTGGAAAGGATTGTATAAAATAGATAATATGAAAAGCTTTTATTGCGTATTGTTTATATTTATTATATTTATTTATTATATTTTGAAAAGAAAAGAACGCAGTTAAAAAAATAAGAATAATTTAGTTAAAAAATTGCTTAAGAATGGAATTTTTTTAAATAATTAAAAAAAATCAAAATCAAAATCAAAATAAAAAAATAAAAAACTCATTTCTACAAAAAAAAAAGTTAGCATACCACTTTTCACATATAATTAAAAACTGAAATGCAAATACAGTTTAAATAAAAGAACAAAATAAAGAAAACAAAGGTTATAAAATTCATCAGTGCATGTGAATGAATGAATAGAAAAAAAAATCGGTTATTCGGGAGAAATAAAAGCAAAACCCAGCAAATGCCTTGACGATATTACTGCTGGAAATTTGGAGATTTTTAATTATTAACTGTGATATCATTAAAGACAAATTTTTTCACAAGAAGAAATGGTTGCCACAACTGTAAACAAATGTTTAGCAGTGCAGGCCAAGAATAGCAGTGTTTTTTTTTTTTTTTTTTTTTTCAAATAAATATATCGTGATGCTACGAGTGAAAAAAAATAATACTAACAAATGATTGAATTGAGTAGATATTAACCATATTATTTTCAAAAAGACGTAAATATTTATAATTATTCTTTTAGGGAAAAAAATCTATGCTGATGTAGATTTATTTTGAGAGTTGAACCTTTTGTTAGCTTTTATTCCAATTTTTCCGGAGTATTATAAAATATTGCTCTCAATTTGAGAGTGGACCTCCAGCTGAGATACTGCTGCAGCTGGCTAACTTAGAAAGTCTGCTTCAGTGACTTTTGGGGATGGGCAAGTGTCAATTGAATTTCAAAAAAAAAAAAAAAAAAACAATTTTTCAAGGTCCCTGCAATATTTTGAAGATCTTAAAACGGAAGTATATATGAATTGATTGTATATATTTATATATACATTGTACATACAACTCAAAATTTTCAGTTGCAATTATATAACTTCACTAAACTTCTTTCGGATTCTCGTCGGAACAAATACCGACGCCCTCTTCCCTCGAAATTAATTAAAAATACAAGGGCAGTCTGTACAAAAAAAATGGCAGAAATATATAATAACATGTTTCAAGCATTGAATAAAATTTTTTTTTTTTTAATTTAATTTATTTATTTATAAATAAATTAATTAAACAAAACAAAAGAAACAAAAATTATAATGCACTAATTTTTTAAGGAAGAAACAAATTTGGAATTTACATATATAATATCACTATACTGTATATTTTTGTGCGGAGATTGAGTTCCCAAATTTCACAATTTAGATGGTTTGGGAAGTTAACTGGACTAAAAGAAAGCAAAATATATTTTATTCTATATGACTGATGATTTTTTATTCATTTTATTTTATTTAACAATCACCCATTGACTTAATTATAATACTATATTGGCTACCAATTCCTTTAATATGATAAGCTTATACATTGTTCATCAAATTAACCAAAAAAAAGGTTCATAACTACTGTAGTATCCTGAAACACTGAAATCAATGTTAACATGTAAATCATCACTCATCACTTATATACTTTGAAGATTTAAATTGATGTTTATTTATTTATGTTTTAATTCAAGGAAAAAAAAAACATGCCGTCTATCTTTACCAATACAAGGGAACCTAAAACTAGGTAGTAGTTGTCAAGAAGTAGTGCACCTAGACGAGCATAGCAAGGACCGGTCGCTTCTCCCCAATGTTCTGGAGCCTTGTAACAGAGACCGGTACTCTAACCTTTCAGTATATGGGGGACTACGGTTTCCGAGATACGCTTAGCATTCCGTAAAACTTGACGACAAAAAAAAAACAATATTTAGTTTGTTTTTCCTAATTGTCAATTAACTTAATATATATCTTGCATCAAATGCCGTATCTAATGAGTGATTTACGAAAATACCTGAGTTCTTAAAAATAGTGATACCATTAGATCTCACTCAACTTCTTATTCTTTTTTCAGTGTATTTGCTTAGTTCACATATTCACTTTCATTCTAGTTGAAACCCTCTTTCGCTTTAACATCTATTCTATGTATAACCCCTAATATTTCCTAACATCTGAATCTACTAAAAGGAATCTGTTGTGAGAAAAAGGTTTGTGACTTTTACTTAAAAAAGGAAGAAATTGATCCACTGGTAATAGGGAGGTTTTGTGCCCACAACTTTGGAGTAACCATAATAATATTACACTTCAGAGAATTGACGATCTTCCAAAAGAGAAAAGTGGGTATTCTAGTGGATCACTTAGTCCAAAAACAAAAAAAAAAAGAAGAAAAAAACCCAGCATTACCCGGTTTTAGGTTTAAAAGAAGAAGCCAAAGAAGAATAAGAACGTAATGACAGAGAAATAAAAAAATAATTAGAGCACATGCTTGCTATGTTGCAATTCTAGAATCGGGCTCACCAAAAACTAATATGCAAATTACTACATATATCTTAACTATATAGCTAAGACGATATGCTAAAGAGTATGGTAAGTAAAAGTGAAAGCGCCTTAGTGGAATAACCAATTAACTTGTAAGTTAATTAACAGTTTCAGGTATATAGGTTGAAGAAAAATAAAAACTTTCAAAGCAGAGTGATATTCGTGATGATGGTAAAGAAATGGATAATGAGAAAAATGGCAGTATAACATTTACTGAAGTTGTATAGAATGTCAAAAGCCTTAATAGCTTGTTAGGTCATTTAAAACCTGGAGAAACCAAAAATGATAGACGTTTAAAAAAATGCTAAAAATTATCACACTAACAACAGAATGTCCAGCGCCTTCAACATACTGGGCAATTTATTTTTGCACTATTCACTCGTCTATACTTGTTGTTTTTAATTTTTTCTCGATAGTTCATTCCAAAAATTGTCTTGGGGGTTTTCAAAAAGAAAAACGTCATTTGGTTATAACCAAATATAAATATATTATTATTATTTTTTATGGGAAGGCATTTTCAGATAATTATTCAAAATGACTTATTATGTTTTCTCACAAATCCATCATTTTTTCCTTTCTTTGAAAAAAAAAAATATTTCATTATTAGTAATAAAGTTATAAAAAAATGAAACAGAGGCCTTATTTAAGTATATAGACTAATATGTAAACGCTGATTATGATTGCTAAATAAACATGATTTTTTGAAATATCTCAAGTTTTTTTTTTTTTATTAATATAACTATAAATTCTTTAAGCCCGCTAAATCAAGCTTCGTAATTCAAGAAATATTTTGATTGAAATACTCAATTCAAAGACTTTTTCATCTAATATCTAACTTCAATTGTATTGTTATAATGATCTATTTCGACTTTTTTTAAACTCATTAGCAAAGTAAAATAAGATAATTAAGAAAGTAATAAGCTTAATTTTTTTTAATAAACCTAGTATTACATATCATAAACATATCACAGAATTCTTCCGTCATTTGAAAAAAAAATCTTAAGGACTGTTTCTTGAACTTCCTTTGCTTCATCCATGAATGTTTGTAGCCATGAATAGAGTATGGTATGAATAATCTTTTGCTAAATATAAATTAATTAAATCAGGATTAAGGCATCTCGTATTCTATATACGGTTTATAAAAAGTCATTTTTTTTAATGTTAGGCTCCATTCTCAAACTTTTTTATTACAAGAAAAAAAAATTGAAATTAATCAAATCTTATTAATATTTATCCATTATGTTAATGCGACATATAACTTGTTTCTTAAACCTTTTTCTTCTCAGTCTATATATATCATTTTAGAAATAATCAATAAATTGAGCTGAAGGGTATTGTTTCCTTTGTCTATTCCGGAAACCAAAAACCAAATACCAAAAACCAAAATAGCCGACAACCTTGTTCACTAAAAATTTATTACAACCCCCCGGTTTCTGAAAAAAAAATTAGTTTCAAAATTTGTAGTAATAAGCATAATTCACTTGTATATTCCCAAGTATTATAGTAAATGCTTTCAAGCGAAAAAGAGGACAAAGCTGTGAAACCCATGTAGTTTCAAACCACACTAATATTATACTCTAGACAATGTAATAAACCTTTCTTAGATACTTGGCTTAAAAATCAAGATATTCATGAAAAATCTCATATTCAAAAAAAAAAGCAAGTATAAGACTTCAAATGACATGATTTCAGCTCAATAAACGTAATAGAGAAATTCCATTTTACAAAAAAAAAGTCTGAAAAGTAATGTCGCTTGATGCCTTATTTGAATTTTTTTTTAACACCACAACGTCATATGTGATTAGAAATTAACGAATTACTATATACCTGTGTATGATTATAATTTGGTGTAGAAATATTAGATAGTTTTTTTTTTGAATGACCAAAAATCCCGGGTTGAGATGCCTATGCATAAATTTTTTTTCTCTTTTTTCTCTTTTTTTTAATCAAAAAGTGAAATATGTTGTCAAATTTAGAGGCTATGAATGAATATGAATATACAGAGGTTACAGGGGA
The DNA here is from genome assembly GCF_902498895.1 of Magnusiomyces paraingens. NCBI lineage: Eukaryota > Fungi > Ascomycota > Dipodascomycetes > Dipodascales > Dipodascaceae > Magnusiomyces > Magnusiomyces paraingens. Next base: position 527,999 of record NW_022474068.1, read on the forward strand.
GGCAGTTCTGAAATGTAACAGGTAGGGTAATACGAATTCAATGAAATTAACTGAAGAAGAAAGTAAGAAGTCCAGTTTGACCTGTTAGTGTTACTGTATCCATGAATCAGAATACTAAACGCAAGTTAAGAATGAAGTATCGTAAGAATGAGTTAAAAATGGATAAATAGTTAAGTTGACTAACAAGATACATATCGAGTGGGAATATAAAGTATTCCTTTTCCACATACAAAATTCACAGTTTGTTAGGCGTATCCCGGAACCCCAAGGGAATTGTATACAATGTGATTAGGGAACAAGTCCATACGAAACAAAACCCTAGAATGTTAGGATACATGCAATTCAAAGTGAAAGAAAGTGAAATTTTTGTTACATAAAAAAGAAAACGATGAAATTTTTTATGTAACTAAAATATTCACTTTTTTTTTTACCCAAGCCCATTTTTATTTCTTTAAAAAAAATCCACACGAAATCAAATAAAACACTGGGACCCTGGGTTTTTGGGTATAAAGTTACCAATTCCCAATCACTTAAATACAAACAATCAAACCAACAAATTGAGGTTATATTACTGTAAATGTTCCCTAAATAATACTCTGTACTACTAAATTTACCCTTTTTTTTGTTACTAAAAGATTATCCATTAGTAGAACATAATAATAACCTTGATTCAGTAATGAACCTTTGAGGGTTTTTTTGCAAAATGAAAAAGATCTTTTCATTAGAAATGAACATCTTATTTGAGCCGTACAAAAGAAAATATAAATATAATAATAAATAACAATGCTACGATCATATCATTTCTTTTTTTTGAGTATTTGTATTCATGAATGAAAAAATTTCAGTGACAAATGTCAAGACCCGGTCAATGCGATTATAGGCGATTTTTTTTAAAAAAAAGAAAGATGATTATGATTATGATGGTGATGATGATGATGATGATGATAATGATAATAATCAAAAAGAACAAAAGTGTTTAAACTTTCCAAGACTTTGGTAATTATGCTATGAAGTTAGAGGGTTCAAGCTGTGTCTTGTTTTCCTTCTTTTTTGCCATTCAGTTTTGTCCTCAATCACTTATCTCTGGATGGTGATGCCTTTTTTCGGAGGAAGGCGAGGGTTCGGATAATTGAATTATACTAGCAATTAAACAAGTGTTATTGATTGATAATATTCCACCAGAAGAAAAAAAGAAAAAAAAAGAAAAAAAAACATAGAGGTTGGGAGTCTATTAACCGCAATCGACGATCGTATTTGATAGAAATAGAACTTTGTTTTTCTAGTAACCGGTAAATTAAACTCAAAAAATATTCAATACCGAGTGATTTTTTTAAAACAAAATACAACCTCTTCTTCGGGCACTTGGGATCTAAACTATTTTCACAACAAAAGAGCCTTGTTATTTTGCTAACACTGGAATCGCTTATATATTACCTAAATTAGACTATTAGTCAAAGGATGAAAAAAACAAAAAACAAAAAGATGATTGTAGAGGTAAATATTATCATAATTGGGATGAATAATTTAAGGTTTTAGTTACTTTTAATAAAATTTCGTATTTTTCAATTGGTAGAAAAAAATTTTATTTATTATTTAAATATTATTTAAATATTATTTAAATATTATTTAAATATTATTATTATCAGTATAATTGTGCAACCAGTCAATTTCTTTACAAATTCCTTTTTGTATAGTGGGATGCTTTTTTTAAAATTAAAATATTTTTCAAAAGTACTAGGAGATAAATAGATATTCTAATGGTGCAATTTGAAATAATGGACCATCAATGTTCAATGAAAAAAAAACAACAACCACGGTTCAAATAAATTTTTGCTTTTTATTTTAGAATTATATGTTTTTACTAATGTTAATGTGTGATTGCCATATATATATATATATATGAACCTTGTTGATTTTAATATTTGTAATAATCGATTGAGACAACTCTTAAAATTTTATCCAACTGAATTTAGTGTCTGTGTATAAGTGTATGGTCCATTAAAAGACAATTGCAACAGGTCGTGATGATTATGGTGGTGTTTTTTTTTGTAAATCTTTGTGGATGACAAAGATCGTATTATCGACATTAGAACTTTTGATTTATTTCTGCTGCCTGTGAAAGGCGTATAGATGTGGTGGGTATTAAGGCCAATATGCGGTACTTTCAGCTTTTTGATCGAACGGAAGAAAACTCATGTAGCAATTTGGTAAAAAAAAAATAAAATAAATAAAAAGGCAGAAAATTTTCAAATTTTCAAATTTTTTTTTTTTTTTTGAAGCCATTTGAAAATACAAATTCATCCCAGTTGATGCGCAGCTAATAAACAAAGAAGACTGACCGGCTTAATAATCTTTTGATGAAATGAGGATTTTTTTTTATTTTTCCCCCGGGTTAAATAAAATTACTATGGTGACTAAAACTGGTAATAATAATAATTATTATTATATTTATTCATTTATTCAGACATACCTACTTTGGGATGGTTTTTTTTTATTTTATTTTATTTTATTTTATTATTTTCTTTTTTTATTTATTTTTTTTTTTGAAGGCCGTATGTGCCCATATTGTATATTGATTGATTGAAGTTTTTACTAAAAATATCACCAAATACTGAATATGGAATCGAATTGAATTGAACAAACCAATTGATGGCAAAGAAAATTTGTTAAATCTAACAACACATAATTTTATTTTCATTTTCGTTTTCATTTTCTGGGAACTCTGTTGATAGCTAAAAGGAAATGTCAGAGTAATATGTTGTTGATTTTCGATTTTTGTAAACTTGCATTATTCGTTTGATTTTTTTATACGTCAGCACATGCACAAGGTATATTATGAATAGTGCATCACATCACAGGTGATACAATGAAAGGGATTGAATGGCAGGATGCTATTGTCACCAAGATTCTTTCTTACTAAACAGCCCTTTTTTTTTAATTTTCCTTTATGAGGTTAATTAAGCAAATGTTCATGCAATAATAGAACAAGGTCAATTTTTATACATATATATATGTATCCATAAATGATAATAAAATCTGAGGTAACACAAAATTCATATCAAAAATCAACAAGATAAAAAAAAATTGAAAAAAGGAAAACGTCCGACACTTAACCGATATTTACAACTCAGACAAATCTTTGTAAGGCAATTGCTTTTTTTTTTTTTTTTAATATTTGTTCGTTTTTGACATTCAAAAAAAAAATGAGATTTTCAATAAATACACCACTAAAAATATTTGAATATAAATGTAAACGGACTTTTAGAACCAATTAAAAAAAATAAGCTTTTGTAGATTCAAGCCCATCAATTCCCTTAGTCTCGTTTAAGTCTTATAAGCATAAAACTTTAAAGGATTTGAGCAGCAGGTGAATTTTACCGTTAACTAGTTTGAGGTTAGGAAATTCTAAAATAAAAATTTCTGGTGCTAAACCATCTGCTAGAAAAATATAAATATTTGTTTAATTTTTTATTTTGAATGGATTTTTAACTTATTAAGGTTACAGAAAACAAATTATTTTTTATACCAATGATTGGTGATCATCATGAATATTTTTTTACTTTATAAGAAAATATAATTAGATTCAAAGATATTTTGAATTAACACCAAACATAATGGTATTGCTTTTATGGTTATCATATCTTTATCACTGTAAAAGGGAGAGGGGAAACAAAAACTTGAGGAAAAAAATAATTATATTAAAATCTTTATTTTGTAAAATAATTAACATGAATAAATAAAATACTTACCATCAAAAAATCTTTTAATGTAAGCCTTTTTTATATTTATTTTTTAATTTAATGGGACCTTTTTTTTTCTTTTTGAATCCTAAGAAAAACCCAATTTGGAGGGTTAAAGGTCAGTTCCCGTAATCTTGTACCTCTCAAAATGGAAAAGAGAAAGAAGGATAAAAGCATTTCAATAAAATTGAACCCGTTTTTGATATATCGATGAAGGTTCTCCTTTAGTATTTCAAAGAGGGGTCCAACTTAGTACTCCAAAAAAAAATAATCTCAATAATAATAAGCCTACAGTTTTTATAATATATTGGTACCTTCATCTTCATCATTATCATAGAAATTCATACAAGCTTAATAGTCATACTTAAGTTGAGGGTTCATAGAAAATAAAGATTTATGTTTTTGTCCACAATATCTAGTACTTCTAATTCCAACATATATGTAAGCATAGTTTCATGTTCCATTTTTTTTTTTCAAAGTAAGGGGGGTTTCTGTTTTCCATCTAAAGATAAAAAAAATGTTTGTTTTCTCAGTCATTGTAGTAACCAGACCCTATCAAAAAACATCATAGGTTTTCTTAATTTTATAAATTTGTGTCTTTAGATTTAGGTAATATACTTATTTGTTTCCTCTGTTTCTTCATAAACAATAAAAAAAGAAGGCCAATTCCTTGAATGTACTCGACCTTTTTTAAATCAACTTCTCATCTCATCATCGTTCCAACAATTCGTGTATATATTTTTTCATCCGGGCCGAACTATGGCTAAAGCACATTTTTTTTCCTCCTCTTTAATCATAATTATGGAAATTTATTAATAAATCACTCAAACATTAAAATGCATCTTTTCCAAAACATTTATCCAGCTTCAATCGACAAATTTGGAATTGTGCGAGTAATGTCTTCTTGTTCCAGAAATCCTCGTAAAAATACAGGGCCTAGTATTATAATAGGTAATTAGAAATGTATTGGTCCAATGGTGTTATACATTAATATTCATATCTTAATCGCCTTTCCATTTTCTTTCCAGTACATTTGCATCTTTTTTTTTCTTATTTTTTTACGCCATTGTCCCCATCCATTAAAAACATATCCTTAACCTCGGCTTTTTCTCAAGTTCTAGATCCTTGTTGACCCTGTGTTGAAACTTGCAGTTCTTTAATTTCTTGAATTTCCGTTGTCTCTACTATGTGCATATGTAACGGTGGCTTGATATAGGCATGTGATTGACTTTGAAATACACATGTTGGTGACTGTTAAAAATATAAAAAAAAAGGAGGGCTGGGAAATTTTCTTAAAGAATTCCATGAAACAAGATAACTTTTTTTTTTCTTATGATTTTGGCTACATTAACATTTCCATTCCCATTTTTCTTCTTAAGTTTTAGGGTCCTGTTCCAATTTTATTTTTTTTTTAAAAATAAATGTTGGGTTCTAGTCAAAAGAATTTTCATTTGGGATATCCAATTGTTATGTGCGGCTTAAAAGTCCTTTAGCGGTTGATTTTGTTTTGAAAAATTGCAAAACATACGTTTTCAAGATGAAGAACCAGATCCAAAAACAATCTTGGTTTTTGAGGCCTAATAAAAAAAAATTAATATACCCCTACTATATCCACTTACAAACAAGTACGAGAATAACATTCTCTGTGCTTATCATTACTATGAACTCTACTACAATTTTTTTTCAAATATTATGGATAAAGATATCTCTTGGAATCTACTTGAGATATCATAAGGCGGTCTTTTTTAAAAAGAGTTTTGAATGCAACTTTGCTTAATTATTATTTTTTTATTGTTTGAATTTGATTCAATTTTTGATATTTTTACCTGGGTTTTCGGTTTTTAGACGCCTTCACACTTATTTTTTTATTATAATAACATATATATAATTATATATATTTTCAATTAAAAAATATGCCAATATACTTTTATTCAATGTTTGTTTAAATTCCAAACATAAAAATTAAAAAAAAAAATAATTCATAGTCTTGTTATTAGACAAGGTAACCAGAGATTTTCTCAACAAGTAAGATGGCGTGGGCTCTGGAGAGTTTACACCTTCCTCAACCAAAAAAAAAAATTAGATTGGACGAGATTTTGTAAGCTTTCAATTCTAGATTCCAAAGTAGAGCAAATATATATTAAGGGCCCCTTTTTTTTAAAGGACGTTCTGTTAAAAAAAAAAGGGAGCAGAAACAAAAAAAAAAAATCTCGTGCGTACAAGTCTATATTTGTTTTCTAGGGCCAGTTGGATGGAATAAAGTCTTGAGCAAAATATCAAAAGATTTATAAAAAAAAATGTTATACGATTTAAATAACAGTGATATACTTTTTTTTTTGTCAATGATTTAATATATATGTATATATTTATTTCAACATTTTGCTGCACACCTTCCTTATCACCAAGCAATCTGTTCTGCAAGTACCCTGAGAAGCGATTTGGTGACCCCCCACAAAAGCTGTTTTGCTGTCTTTTCTACACTGCCAAATGGTTTATGGTGGACAACAATTTTTTCTTTCTTTCTTTCAATTTTGTCTTTGCACTTTCACATTTGGTTTTTTTCTTTTCTTCCAGTTAGCGAATTCGCATGGTCTTCGCGAAGACCATCATGGCCAGTGCACATGCACAATGTAATTCCAATTGAGAAACACACCTTGGAAAAGGTTTTTAAAGATATATATATTTTTAATTTTAATTTTGACTTCAAGATCTTCAAAGAAATTAATTTGAACAAAAAATAGAGACAACGGGTGTCTAAACAACAGATGAGTTATTCTAAATGATATAAAATAATATAAAAGTCTGAGACGAATTAATAATGATACTGTATTATTACCTTTGGATTGAATTTTTGAAAAAAAAAAGGGAAAAAGTTAAGAAAAATGAGATTCATTTTAAGTAAACCATAATGATACGTTTAAAAAAAATAATTACATATTATTATACTCAATTGAAAATCTTCAATTTCATTAACAAGTCTTTAACTCAAGATAGCGTCAATAGAGTGCATTTGTTGTTTTTTATTGAGGTAGGTAATTATACTTTTACCCAATATCGCCAAGGTCAATGTTATTATTATATTCGTATGATGACAAAGGGAATACAAACCTAATAAGTTACGTTGACAATAAACTTTTGAATGAAGACATTTTCATAGATAACAGAGAGGTTTCTTGGGAAAACAGAAATGAACCCTGTTGAAGAAAAGAAAAAAAAAAAAAAACAGATATAGATTTTTTTATTTTTATCTAAGCAATAAATCATAACCATGGAACTTTGGTGTGAGGCGTACAAAAGTAACTCTCTATATCACATTTATAGACATGGCGTATTAGGTCCTGAAGTGTTTACGATGAGAGATTGCATAGAGTTGGATGAAGAAAATTTACTGAAACGATAAAAGAGGGTTATGAGCTAAACAATAATGTTTCTCCGAGGTTATAATAGCAACCTCTTATAGCTTGAAAAAAGAAATCGTATTTAGCCGTTTTTTTGGATTCAACAATAGTGCCTTTTGGAACTTTTAAAAATTATATTTTGTTGGAAAAAAAAAAGACACACTTGGTAATTTAATAATAAAAGTTGCAAAAAATAAAAAAATGACGAACGAATATTCAATCTATAACGCCGTGTTTTTTTTTTCATACAATCTGGTTAACAAAACCAAATATAAGCCTTGTATATATCTAATTCTTTAAATAGTTTTTTATTCCAAAGATATAAATACCACTTCAATTTCTGACATTTCCAAAAAAAAAAAATAATATCATCAAGTTTTTGACTTAAATCACTATTCAATCTTTTAGAGAAAGCTACCAAAGTCATTCGTTTTTAAACAAATAGCTTTTCTTTCTACTAAACACAAACACCCCTAATCTACTTCTGCATTTAGGTAGGTTGATTCAATTCATCAAGATTTTAATTTAAAGTTTTTTTCTGACCTTCAGTAATTCCTCTCAGAAGATAAATTCTCGGTGAATTTCAGGTATGCCAGCATAATATTCAACACAACACAAGTCAAAAGCCTCAACTTTATATACTAACTCAAGTACCATTTAAGTCCTTAAAAAAATGAAATTTAGCCTTTTCATGCTTCCAGCTCTGGCTGGAAGTGCCTTGGGTGCTGCCATCCAACCTGAGGCTCTCGCTCCTGAACTTGAAAAGAGAGCCGAAGATTCAACCCTTTCCACCATTGTCACAGCCACAGCCGCAGATGGTTCATGGACTTCTACATACTGGTCTTTCTGGCTTGCTGGATCTACAGCTACAGCTACTGGTGGTTCCGGTTCCGGTTCTGGCTCTGGTGACGGCTCTACTCTTTCTTCACTTGTCACTGCTACCGCTGCCGATGGTTCATGGACTTCTACTTACTGGTCTTACTGGCTTGCTGGTTCTACCGCTACTGGTGGTTCTGGTTCTGGCTCTGGTTCCGGTGATGGCTCTACTCTTTCTTCACTTGTCACTGCTACCGCTGCCGATGGTTCATGGACTTCTACTTACTGGTCTTACTGGCTTGCTGGTTCTACTGCTACTGGTGGTTCTGGATCTGGCTCTGGTTCCGGTGATGGCTCTACTCTTTCTTCACTTATTACTGCTACCGCTGCCGACGGTTCATGGACTTCTACTTACTGGTCTTACTGGCTTGCTGGTTCTACCGCTACTGGTGGTTCTGGCTCTGGCTCTGGTTCCGGTGATGGCTCTACTCTTTCTTCACTTATTACTGCTACCGCTGCCGACGGTTCATGGACTTCTACTTACTGGTCTTACTGGCTTGCTGGTTCTACCGCTACTGGTGGTTCCGGTTCCGGTTCCGGTTCTGGCGATGGCTCTACTCTTTCTTCACTTATTACTGCTACTGCTGCCGATGGTTCATGGACGTCTACTTACTGGTCTTACTGGCTTGCTGGTTCTACCGCTACTGGTGGTTCCGGTTCCGGTTCCGGTTCTGGCGATGGCTCTACTCTTTCTTCACTTATTACTGCTACTGCTGCCGATGGTTCATGGACGTCTACTTACTGGTCTTACTGGCTTGCTGGTTCTACAGCTACTGGTGGCTCCGGTTCCGGTTCCGGTTCTGGCTCCGGCACTGAATCTACTCTCTCCTCACTCATCACTGCCACTAATGCTAACGGTGACCCCACTGCCACTTACTGGTCTTACTGGATTGTCCCAGTTGCTACTGGCACTGGTTCAGTCACTTCTTCCAGTCTGGTGACTGCTACTGATGCTGCTGGTAATCCCACTGCCACTTACTGGTCTTACTGGCTTGTCCCTGTTGGTGGTTCTGGATCTGGTGCTACTGCCACTGAATCTACCCTCTCCTCACTCATCACTGCCACTAATGCTAACGGTGACCCCACTGCCACTTACTGGTCTTACTGGATTGTCCCAGTTGCTACTGGCACTGGTTCAGTCACTTCTTCCAGTCTGGTGACTGCTACTGATGCTGCTGGTAATCCCACTGCCACTTACTGGTCTTACTGGCTTGTCCCTGCTGGTGGTTCTGGATCTGGTGCTACTGCCACTGAATCTACCATTTCTTCTCTCGTCACCGCCACTGATGCTGCCGGTAATCCCACTGCCACTTACTGGTCTTATTGGATCGTCCCTGTTGCTACTGGCACTGGTTCAGTTACCTCTTCCAGTCTGGTGACTGCTACTGATGCTGCTGGTAATCCCACTGCCACTTACTGGTCTTACTGGCTTGTCCCTGCTGGTGGTTCTGGATCTGGTGCTACTGCCACTGAATCTACCATTTCTTCTCTCGTCACCGCCACTGATGCTGCCGGTAATCCCACTGCCACTTACTGGTCTTATTGGATCGTCCCTGTTGCTACTGGCACTGGTTCAGTTACCTCTTCCAGTCTGGTGACTGCTACTGATGCTGCTGGTAATCCCACTGCCACTTACTGGTCTTACTGGCTTGTCCCTGCTGGTGGTTCTGGATCTGGTGCTACTGCCACTGAATCTACCATTTCTTCTCTCGTCACCGCCACTGATGCTGCCGGTAATCCCACTGCCACTTACTGGTCTTATTGGATCGTCCCTGTTGCTACTGGCACTGATTCAGTTACCTCTTCCAGTCTGGTGACTGCTACTGATGCTGCTGGTAATCCCACTGCCACTTACTGGTCTTACTGGCTTGTCCCTGCTGGTGGTTCTCCAGTTACTTCTTCCACAACTACTGCCTCTGAAATTATCTTGACTGACTCCAATGGTGTCCCCACTGCTACTTCCACTTCTTACTGGCTTGTTCCTGTTGTCCCCGAAACTACTTCTTATACCACTTCGGCCTCTGAAGTTGTTTTGACTGACTCCAATGGTGTCCCCACTGCTACTTCCACTTCTTACTGGATCGTCCCTGTTGTTCCCGAAACTACCTCTTTTACCACTTCGGCCTCTGAAGTTGTTTTGACTGACTCCAATGGTGTCCCCACTGCTACTTCCACTTCTTACTGGATTGTCCCTGTTGTCCCTGAGACAACTTCTACCACCGAGTCATCTGTTGAGTCTGATTCCGAATCTACTTCTGCTGAGTCTGTTTCCGAGTCCACTTCTGCCGAGTCTGTTTCTGAATCTTCTGCTGTTGAGGTTTCTGAGTCCACTTCTACCGAGTCTGTTTCCGAGTTTTCTACTTCTGCCGAGTCTGTTTCCGAATCTACCTCTGCTGAGTCTGTTTCCGAATCTACCTCTGCTGAGTCTGTTTCCGAATCTACCTCTGTTGAGTCTGTTTCCGAGTCCACTTCTGCCGAGTCTGTTTCTGAGTCCACTTCTACCGAGTCTGTTTCCGAATCTACTTCTGCTGAGTCTGTTTCCGAGTCTTCTACTGCTGTTGAGGCTTCTGAATCCACTTCTGCTGAGTCTGTTTCTGAATCTACTTCTGCCGAATCTGTCTCTGAGTCTTCTACTGCTGTTGAGGTTTCTGAGTCTACATCTGCCGAGTCTGTTTCCGAATCTTCTACTGCTGTTGAGTCTGTTTCCGAGTCTACTTCTGTCGAGTCTGTTTCTGAATCTACTTCTGTCGAGTCTGTTTCTGAATCCACTTCTGCTGAGTCTGTTTCCGAATCCACTTCTGCTGTTGAGACTGTTTCCGAGTCTTCTACTGCCGTTGAGACTGTTTCCGAATCTACTTCTGCTGAGTCTGTTTCCGAATCCACTTCTGCTGAGTCTGTTTCCGAATCCACTTCTGCTGAGTCTGTTTCCGAGTCTTCTACTGCTGTTGAGGTTTCTGAGTCCACTTCTGCTGAGTCTGTCTCTGAGTCTTCTACCTCTGCTGAGGTTTCTGAGACCGTTGTCGTTTCCGTCTCTGAGTCTGTTGCTTCTATCGAGTCCTCTGTTGCTCCTGTTGTTTCCTCTGATGTTATCTCTGAGGTCGTTTCAGTTTCCGCCTCCTCAGTTGAAGCCGTTTCTGAGACTGTCGTTCCGATTGAGTCTTCTGAAATCGCTTCTGAGTCCGGTATTGTTGTCACCGTCACTTCAACTTATACTACTACTTACGTTACATCTGAGGCTAGTACTTCCACTACTGTTACCAAGCCAGTTACTACCACCTACACTACTACTATCTATACTCAGGAAACCACTAGTGCTCCTGAGGTTATCACAACTACAAGTAGCGTTGTTAAGACTATTACTTCAACTATTACCAACACTTATACCAGCACTTACACTACTCTTGTTGATGAAGTTACTGTCACTGTCACTGAGCCTTCTGAGTCTACTTACGTCACTACTATCACTGAGTCCGCTGTTGTCACTGTCACCACTACACGTGGCTCTGACTCTGATTCTGGTTCTGGTTCTGGTGTTGTCACTGTCACTACTACCAATGAATCCGGTGAAGTTATTACCACTACTGTTCCTGCTGGCTCTGGTTCCGGTTCCGGTTCTGGTGTCTACACCCTTTACACTACCTATACTACTGTCAGCAATGGTGTCACCGTCACTGTAACTGAACCTTGCTCCACCGTTACTCCTGGTTCCGGCTCTGGTGTTGTCACTGTTACTACTACCAACGGTGCTGGTGAAGTTATTACTACCACAGTCCCTGCTGGCTCTGGTTCTGGTTCCGGCTCAGGTTCAGGTTCAGGTTCAGGTTCAGGTGTTGTCACTGTTACTACTACCAATGAATCCGGTGAAGTTATTACTACTACTGTTCCTGCCGGCTCTGGATCTGGTTCTGGCGTTGTCACCATTACTACTACCAACGGTGCTGGTGAAGTTATTACTACCACTGTCCCTGCCGGTTCTGGTTCTGGTTCTGGTTCAGGTTCAGGTGTTGTCACTGTTACTACTACCAACGGTGCTGGTGAAGTTATTACTACCACAGTCCCTGCTGGCTCTGGTTCTGGTTCCGGCTCTGGTTCAGGTTCTGGTTCAGGTTCAGGTGTTGTCACTGTTACTACTACCAATGAATCCGGTGAAGTTATTACTACTACTGTTCCTGCCGGCTCTGGATCTGGTTCTGGCGTTGTCACCATTACTACTACCAACGGTGCTGGTGAAGTTATTACTACCACAGTCCCTGCTGGCTCTGGTTCTGGTTCCGGCTCTGGTTCAGGTTCTGGTTCAGGTTCAGGTGTTGTCACTGTTACTACTACCAATGAATCCGGTGAAGTTATTACTACTACTGTTCCTGCCGGCTCTGGATCTGGTTCTGGCGTTGTCACCATTACTACTACCAACGGTGCTGGTGAAGTTATTACTACCACTGTCCCTGCCGGTTCTGGTTCTGGTTCTGGTTCAGGTTCAGGTGTTGTCACTGTTACTACTACCAACGGTGCTGGTGAAGTTATTACTACCACAGTCCCTGCCGGCTCTGGCTCTGGCTCTGGCTCTGGCTCTGGCTCTGGCTCTGGCTCTGGCTCTGGCTCTGGCTCTGGCTCTGGCTCTGGCTCTGGCTCTGGCTCTGGCTCTGGCTCTGGCTCTGGCTCCGGATCTGGGTCTGGTTCTGGGTCTGGTTCTGGCTCCGGTATCTACACTCTTTACACTACTTACACTGCTGTCAGCAATGGTGTCACTGTCACTGTCACTGAACCTTGCTCCACCGTTACTCCTGATTCCAACTCTGGTGTTGCCACTATTACCACTACCAACGGTGCCGGTGAAGTTATTACTACTACAATCCCTGCCGGCTCTGGATCTGGATCTGGATCTGGATCTGGCTCTGGCTCTGGCTCTGGCTCTGGCTCTGAGGGTGCTGTTTCTACTATCACTATCACTTCAACTCTTGGCTCCGTCTCTAGCTCCGGCTCCGGCTCTGGATCTGGCTCAGGTGTTGCTACTGTCACTACTACCAACGGTTCTGGTGAAGTTATTACTACCACAGTTCCTACCGTTTCTGGCTCTGGCTCTGGCTCTGGCTCTGGCTCTGGTTCTGGATCTGGATCTGGATCTGGATCTGGATCTGGTTCTGGCTCTGGCTCTGGCTCTGGCTCTGGCTCTGGCTCTGGCTCTGGCTCTGGCTCTGGCTCTGGTTCTGGATCTGCCGTTTCTACCATCTACTCCACTATTACCACCGTTTCTGAGGGCGTTACCGTTACCGTTGTCGTTCCTTGCGAGACAGTCTACAGCACTTCTGTGTCCGCCCCAGCTGGCTCTGGTGAGACTACTGCTACTTCAGCTGCTCCCTCTGCTCCTACCGGTGCTGCTTCATCTAGCGCTGTTCCCTCCAGTGCTGCTCCTTCCAGTGCTGCTCCTTCCAGTGCTGCTCCTTCCAGTGCTGCTCCTTCCGGTGCTGCTCCTTCCGGTGCTGCTCCTTCCAGTGCTGCTCCTTCCGGTGCTGCTCCTTCCAGTGCTGCTCCTTCCAGTGCTGCTCCTTCCGGTGCTGCTCCTTCCAGTGCTGCTCCTTCCAGTGCTGCTCCTTCCGGTGCTGCTCCTTCCAGTGCTGCTCCTTCCGGTGCTGTTCCATCTAGCACTGTTCCATCCGGTGCTGCTCCTTCCGCCGGCACCACCCTTTCACCTTCTGCTTCGGCTCCATCATACGCCGTTCCTCAGGTGTCTTCACCTTCCTCCACTTCCACCATTGAGCAAGTCAACGGTGGTTCTGCTGTCTCGGTCAGCCTTGCTGTCCTTGTTGGCTCATTCATTTCCTGCATCCTCCTTGTTTAAACAGGGATTTCTATTTAATGTGTTTATTTATTGATTCTAACGAACAACCCTTTAATGTATTTACATAAAAATTTTGTATTAATGAAAATTTAGTTTAATAAAAATATTTAATTATTTATAATCATAAATTCGCATTGTTTTGACTAAGACGCAGAACAAAAGAAATCATTTAATTTGCTTTTTTCCAGGATACTTAGTATATATATATATATAAAATGGCGGCTCAAATAATTTAACATACACTTAGAAGTGTATGTTAATTAGATATTTTCAACAAACTAATAGTTTGTTAACAATTTTTAAGCAAGATTAAATAATTCTCCAATTCTAAAGCTGAATAATGGGGTCGGCAATACCATAAGTTCCAATATTTGATTTTCAATAATTAAAAATAAACAAATGAATCACTTCAATATTTATTTATTCATTTCTTTATTTATATATACAGTATATATACTAACTAATTGAAAACAATTGTTTGTTTGTTTTTATTCAAGGGTTATAGAATTATATAACAGCGCTATCCTTCTTGTCCATACTATATACCTTTTCATTTTCATAATAAACTTTTAATTTTGGCTTCAACATTAATTGAAAACAATCACTTTCTTGGTTCGGACCGAATCTTTAATTAATGGCTGCATCTTATTTTTCTTCACGTTTTATCGAAGCTATTTATTTTAAATACAGCTAAGGCATCATTGTACGATATCTTAAATGGTTCTTTATAATGTACAGTTTTTTTTAATAGGATTTTTAATCAATGTTTGTTCCTATTGGTGATGCACGTTTTATTTTACCACAACCTTAGTGCGTGTTATCATTGAGGTTGCCCATTGCCTTCGCCCATATTTAAAACCGCATGATTTTTTTTTTTTTTTGAAGGTTCCTTTGTGATGTATATATATAGATAACCAACTTCATTCTTAACCCCATAAAAAAAACCTTTTATCCCCATCATTTTTCTTTCTTCAATTTTGTTTTATCAATTCGATATATATCAATATTTTTTTTTTATATATACACTTCAATTTATACTTTATTTTCAACTTAAATTTTTAATTTCTCATTACCAATGTCTTTTTTCAATAAAAAGTACGCTGACCCATTATACGATGACGACGATGAGCTCAGCTATCCTATCCCTCGCAGATTCAAAAGAACTTACACTGGTTTGACCCCCAAGGAGCTCAAAACAATTGACTCCACAGTCCCAGTAGAATTCCGTAACACATGGAAAAAATATGCAGTTGGTGAGTTTAAAGGCAAGGAAGACTTTCAAGCTGAGTTTGTGCGTCATGTTGAAACCACATTGGCTCGCTCTCTGTTCAATTGCGACGAACTAGCTGCTTATCAGGCTGCTTCGCAGGCCATTCGTGACCGCCTTGTTGTTGCTTGGAACAAGACTCAGCAAAAACACACCACGGATGACCCCAAGCGTGTTTACTATTTATCACTCGAGTTTCTCATGGGCCGTGCTCTTGATAATGCGCTCTTAAACCTTGAAGTCAAGGAAATTGCTGGCGATGGTGTCAAGGATTTCGGGTTTCGCTTGGAAGACCTTATCGAACAGGAGAAAGACGCAGCACTTGGCAATGGCGGTCTAGGGCGTTTGGCTGCATGCTTTATTGACTCGCTAACAACGCTCAATTACCCGGGCTGGGGCTACGGTCTACGCTACAACTATGGTATCTTTAAGCAAAAGATTGTGGATGGGTATCAAGTTGAAATGCCCGACTACTGGTTGACGTTCAACAACCCGTGGGAAATCCCCCGCACGGAGATTGCAATTGACGTTATGTTTTATGGGTATGTGCGTAAAACAAGAACGGATGATGGCAAGGAAA
The DNA here is from genome assembly GCF_902498895.1 of Magnusiomyces paraingens. NCBI lineage: Eukaryota > Fungi > Ascomycota > Dipodascomycetes > Dipodascales > Dipodascaceae > Magnusiomyces > Magnusiomyces paraingens. Next base: position 543,696 of record NW_022474068.1, read on the forward strand.
AGAAGATTTGGGAAGGCGGCCAAGTCGTTCAGGCCGTTGCTTACGACTTGCCGGTGCCTGGGTATGCGACCGAAAATGTCAACAATCTTCGGTTGTGGTCGTCGGAACCAAGCCGTGAGTTTGACTTTGCCAAATTTAACGAAGGCTCGTATAACGAGGCCTTGCATGAGCAGCAAGAGGCTGAGACCATTTCAGCCGTGTTGTACCCCAATGACAATTTCCCCTCAGGCAAGGAGCTGCGTCTCAAGCAGCAGTACTTTTGGGTGGCGGCTTCACTATCTGACATTGTGCGACGCTTCAAAAAGACCCAGAGACCTTGGGTTGAGTTCCCTAACCAGGTGGCCATCCAACTTAACGACACTCACCCTACGTTGGCTGTGCCTGAACTCCAGCGTATTTTGGTTGATCTGGAGGGTCTCAAGTGGGAAGAAGCTTGGGATATTGTTACTAGTACTTTTAGTTACACTAACCATACAGTGCTTTCGGAGGCTTTGGAGAAGTGGTCTGTGGGGTTGTTTGGGAATTTACTTCCTCGCCATTTGGACATTATCTATGACATTAACTATCGCTTTTTGCAGTTTGTTGGAGCCAAGTTCCCCGGAGATGTTGATCTTCGTCGTGATGTTTCCATTTTCGAGGAGAAGGGCGACCAAAAGGTGCGCATGGCTTATCTTGCCATCATTGGGTCCCACAAGGTTAACGGTGTTGCACAATTGCATTCGGATTTGATTAAGCAAACGATCTTTAGCCAGTTTGTCAAGGTTTACGGGTCAGATAAGTTTATCAATGTGACTAACGGTGTAACTCCCCGCCGCTGGTTGCACCAGGCCAACCCAGCCCTATCTGCACTTATTGCTGAGAAGCTGGGTGGGTACGGGTATCTTAACAAGCTTGACCAGCTCAAAGGTCTTCTCAAGTACAAGGACGATCCTGTGTTCCAGAAGCAGTGGATGGACATTAAGTTGGCTAACAAGGCGCGGTTGGCTGCATTGGTTAAGGAACAGAGTGGAATTGAGCTTGACTTGAATGCACTTTTCGACATTCAGGTGAAGCGAATCCACGAGTACAAGCGCCAGCAAATGAATATCTTTTCAGTAATTTGGCGTTATTTGAAACTCAAGTCTTTGTCACCTAAGGAGCTGGCCAAGGAACAACCAAGGGTGAGCATTTTTGGTGGAAAAGCTGCACCTGGATATTACTTGGCCAAGACAGTTATTAAGCTGATCAACTCTGTAAGCCAGGTTGTCAACAATGATACTTCAATTGACGGGAAGCTTAAGGTTGTATTTATTGAAGACTATAATGTGTCCAAGGCAGAAATTATTATTCCTGCATCTGATATTTCCGAGCACATTTCGACAGCTGGTACTGAAGCCTCTGGTACGTCCAACATGAAGTTTGTGCTGAATGGTGGTCTTATTATTGGAACTGTTGACGGTGCCAACATTGAAATCACAGATCAGGTTGGCGAGGACAACATCTTTTTGTTTGGACACTTGGCCAAAGACATTGAAGGGCTGCGATACATTCACAGGTCAGGAGGATCAGTATTGGATCCTCAGTTGGCTAAGGTGTTTGAGGCCATTGATTCTGGAGTGTTTGGAGACCCCACGATTTATGGGGATTTGAGTACTGCTATTGTTGGGTATGGTGGTGATCATTATTTGGTGTCGGACGACTTTGCATCCTACTTGGAGGCCCATGATAAGATTGATGAGACATTTGCGAACAAGAGTGCATGGGCTGTTAAGAGTATTACAGCAGTTGCCAATATGGGATTTTTCTCTTCGGATCGGGCCATTCAAGATTATGCCAGAGATATTTGGAACATTGTACCTGATCCTTTGGATGAAGAGGATGTGTAAGGTGAGAAGAATGAGAAGTTAGTTTGTACTTTATTTTTATTTTATTTTATTTTTTAAAATTTTAAAATTTTTTTTTAAAGAATATATATATATATATATATGAGTGAAATATTGAAAAAAAAAAGTGAAAAAAAAAATAATTATATATCAGGTTTATATAAAATAAAAAAAACATTTTTAAGCTTTTCGTAATGTCGTTTACACATTCTAATTAGTGGAGATCTTACAAACCTTAGGTTTAGTAACAGCAAAGTTTTGCGGGTATTAACGGTAAATACCTTTTTTAAAAGGTGGGGAGAAAAAAAAAGGTGGGGAAACTAAATATTTCATTGGCCATTTGGATTGTTGGTAGTTTATTTTTGTTTTATTTTTTTATACAAAATAATATATATATATATATATATATTATAAAAGCACACAAGTCATTAAATAAGTTAAACAACAACAAAAAAGATTCATCAATTCTCGGGAATTTGGGGGGTCATGGTAGTAAAGAGTAGTAAGATTCCGGGCGAGGCATGTGGTCAAAAAAATTTTTTTTTTTTTTTTTTTTCAAGTCACAAACAGAAAACGGGTATTGGTGTAAGTGAATGCAATGATGTGGGGAATAAAAGGACTAATGGATTAACCACCAGCCCCTCTCCTCTTTCTTGAGATTACATATCTTGTTTTAAGAAGCGGGGACAGGAGCCATTCCTAAACGAGCATGCTTGAGTTGTTCCAGGACAACAAAAGTAAGAATTGTTTGAGGGCCTAGGCGCATGAATGAAGGCAACCATCCACGAAAGGCAAAGCCAACACCTTCAGTCTTGACAGCGTTTTTAAGAATGGAAAATGCTGAAGGTTTTGTAGAGCCCGTGGAAGCGGTATGACCTTCCATGATGCGAGTTTTAACAACATCGATGGGAGAACAGATGGTGGTGGCCACAAGACCAGCAAGCAGAGAACTTGCAAAATGGGTTGTTTTTGATTTAGTATCGAGGCCAAGAGCGACGAGAGCTCGTTTTGCTTCATCATATGAAACCACTTGGGAGGCAGTCATGAGCACACCACGAGAGATATTGGGACCGATACCAGTGTAGAGAGCACGGAAACCCCCAGCATCTTCTCTAACAATGCGTATCAGGCCGTCAATGGCATTACGATAGTTACGTTGTTGTGATTTGGGAAGAGAGCGATCGTTTTGCATGCGAATGTTGACAATGTCAGCAGGGTTTCCAATTAAACCGCCACAGGCACCTGCAATCATGGAAAGTGGGAGAAGAATGTATGTAGGAGGTGCTGGGTACTCTTGGCCAACAGGAACAGATCCTGCGTAATAGAGATGGGAGGCTTCCTTTTTGAGGTATTCGTAGACACCGAATCGGGTTGTAGAGTAAGTACCTTGACGCAGAAGGGATGCTGAGAGACCAGAGTAAATGGCAAAGAAACCTTCATTTCTAATGATAGAGATAAACATGCCAACGAGGTGTTGGCCTGGTTCCTTTGCTGTTTGGAGACGGACCTTTGTGAGATCCAAAGGATGAGTGACCATAGCAGCAGCCATGGATGCGAGACCTCCATACCAGAATCTAATATTAGAAAAAGAGAGAGAGAGAGATGGTTAGTTGTGGTGGGGAGAGAGGGTTTAGTATTGTGAAACATACGGGTATTGTTCCTTTTTGATGGCAACTGGTGGAGTTGAGACCATAGTTGTAATTTGTTGTTTTTGAAGAACGAGAGCACCGGCAGCAGCGGCAGCGGCAGCAGCAGTACTTTTAGCAGCCGAGGATGATGATGAAGATGAGCCTGGCATTTGTGATTGAATAGGAGGAAAGAAGAGGTATAGAGTTTTTAGTTTTTAGTTTTGAGTGATGGTATGATGAGGATATATTAATATATATTAATTGATTGCTTGATTGATATATATATATGGATATATAAATATAAGAATTGGTTGGATCTCTGTGAGTCCGATTGACAAGGGTATATATTGAAATGTAAAAAAAAAAAGTTTTATATGAAAGAAAAAATAAAATAAAATAAAATAAATTCAAGTGGAGAAACAGGCAGGTATTTATATGTGTGGCATTTGTTTTGCTCTTGCTTTTGGATTATTGCTGACCAAAATGACGAAACAGGAAAATTAGGCATAAAAAAAAAAAATTTTAAAAATAAAAAATAAAAAACAAAAAAAAAATTTTAAAAATTTTAAAAATTTTTATTTTTTGCTGCCGCATGTCAAAAAGTTAATCCGAGAAAACATATATCGGCTACCTACTTCCCTTGTGCATACACACACACACACACACAAAATAAGGATTTTTTTTTTTTTAAGACAGACAACTGGTCGACCCGACTGTACGGAAGTCCCGGTGGGTTATTTTTTTTTTTTTTTATTTGGTTGATTCAAAAAAATACCAAAAAATGTTAAAGAAATTTTCAAAAAAAAAACAATTTGTGTCAAAATCCCATCTTTAAAGAATAAATTTATTATTTATTTATTTATTTTTTTATTTTTGACAATTAACAATATTGTTGAAGATCAAAAAAAAATAAAAACTCCAGTAAGGGTTTTTTTTTTAATATTTCCGTCTGAGTCATCGGGGCCAAACACCCGGCACTTATACAAATACACAAATACATTTATTTAAATACAATACACACACAGAACAAACAATCTACACAGACTCCGCATAGACTAACTGAAACTTTTGATAACGCTGGATTCATCATATCATAGAAATTATAAGATAAAATCAAACAAATGATGGACGTTTAAGCGCGCGCCAACTTCCCACATGGTCTCAATTGATAACAACAACAGCAACAACAGCAACAACAGCAACAACAGCAGAAACATCTACAACAGTTTTCGTTTCTCAACTGAAAAAAAAAAATTTTCTGATTACTAGCCGGAGTTATAGAATCACGTGTACGACTGCTTGGACCCGGGAGAGTCTTTTAAACGCGTTGCCCAGAAAAAAAAAATTAAAATAAAATAAAAAATAAAAAATAAAAAATAAAAAGACCCGCCGCTGCAGCCATCAAAGTGGGAATAAATCAAGCTTAGGAACAAAAAAAAAAAAAAAAAAAAAAAAAAAGCAAACAATACAAAAACAACTGAAGCTAATTTTCTTAGCAATAAGCAAGAATTGTTTTATATCTTCATTTCAATGCATTGATCACAAATGTTTGTTTGTTTGCTATAAGCAACTTAAGATATATATATATATATATATATATATATATTGTAGGCTTGCGGGTCATATGTTAAACACGGAAATATTGGTCCCTCACGAAACTACTCACACACATCACACACATCACACACACAAATCCTTTCTTGACCCCTCCTTGACATTCTCCGTTGTCCGGGCAACAATCAATCGCTCCAACAATAGCCTCTTCTTGTGGCATTTTCTATGAGAAACACATAATCATCCTCTTAAAATCCACTAAATGCAACAACAATATAATAACAACAACAAACCTATCCCATCTCCTTAATTTAAAATCCGACCCTCCCTGAAAGCCACAAAAGTCATTTCTTCTATCGGTATTTTTTTTATCAATTATTAAATATATATTTATATATATATTTATATATATATATATATTTTTTTTTTTTTTTGTTTTTGTATGTAAAGAAAAAAAAATACACCTTAAGATAAGACTTGCAAAAACAAAAAAAAAAAAAAAAAATTATCCATTCGGGTACCGGTGCTCATATAAGAGCCGTGTCCCGTAAAACAAACAACAAATTGAACCAACTTAAACCGAACCCAACAAATTCACCCCAATCTTTAAAAATAATAATAAAAAAAATAAAAAAAAAAAAGGCACACACACACACACACACACACATACAAACACCTAACCCTCAAACTCTTTAGGCATTTTAGCTGGATGAGGAAGGTGCTGCTGGAGGGGCTGATGAGGAGGGGGTCGATGGTGAAACCAATGGTGGGACCACAGTAGAGACTGCTGGTGTCGAAACCGACTCTGAAGCAGAAGATGGTGGTAACGACGAAGATGATGATTCATGTCCCGAAATGCTGCTGTGTCTAGAATCCTTACCTCCTGTATGGCCTTTAACTCCACCATAAATTACTTTGCACGCATGGTGCCACAGTCCACGACACCGCGATACCCAGTCATTGGACCCGGTCCCATCATTACAGCCAATGCTTTCATTTGTTTTCATAGGCTTCACCTCTCCAGCATTACTTTTGCTTCGGATCCGACTAAAATGTCCAGTCTTGGTGCCACTGCTAGTAGTGCTACTGACTTTGCCACTGCCCACAAAAGCCTCATCCACAGGCATAGATAACGGCTCAGGCAATGTCTCGGGCGATGCAACAAGTGTTTCTTGCTCAACATGAGCACTAATACTGACCCCTTCACCTCCCTCAGACCCACCTAAACTCTTCTTGTCTTCCTGTTTCAAAGTTTCAACTGGTTGAACACTTTCCAGATATTCACCACTCTTTTCTTCCTTATCTTTCGTAGTAACATCCCTATCACTACTCACATGTTCCTCTTCCTCGGCCTCGGTTGGAAGTCCTTCTCCGGCCGCAACCTTCACTGCTGCCTTCTCTAATATTCCACTGCTGCTACTGCCCCTGTGACTACTGCCATGGTAGTGATGATGATTGTGATTGTGATTGTAATTGTGATTGTGATTGTAATTGTGACTGGTTTCCGTACTTGCCCCTGTAGCAACACTGCTGCCTCGCGTGCTTCGACCAGTTCCACTCCCAGGACTGTTGCTCCGCTCTTGAGCAAGCTGTAATGTGTGATCCAACTGCTTCTCAAAATCCTCCTCAGCTATGCGCCCATTTCTGCTGCCAACGCCAGCGCCAGCGCCCAGTTCATTATTATTGTGATTTCTATTCCCATTATTATTACTGCTGCTGCTGCTGCTGCTGATGCTGCTACCTACACCCCTATCTTTCCCAGCCGCTATCGCAGCCGCTGTCAAGGCATCTGTCCGTCCATTCACAGAAAGTTGCTCCTCAATCGTCTGATACAGTCGGTCTCCTTCTTCATCTGCTCCTGTCGCTGCTAGCAATCCAACACCAGGGTACAAACTGTTGCGGCGACTCTGTAAAACACTACTACTAGTACTGGTGCTGGTTGTATCTCCAGTATTGGTATTCGTCCTTGTTGTATTCACGCTAGAAAATGAACCCCTAGGCTCACCAGACGTTAGGTTCTCACTGCTAACCATGGGACTTGTTTTTAAAGACTTAGTCTTAGGACTGGCGCTATTGTCCTCACTATTGCTCTTATTCTTCTTTACACCGCTTGTCTCATCCAATGGACTAACGTTATCTTCGGTAACTGCCTCCAAACCAGCTTCTGATAGCACAGATGCTTCGTTTTTGCCAGTCACAGCTGAAACTACTGCCGCAGCTTCCACACCTGCTGCAGTTGCAGCCGCCACAGCCAAGCTGTCTTCTCCGCGTTCCTGCGGCTGTTTCTCTACTCCATTGCTCTTTTCTGTCTCCTCCGAAGCACCACTTAGGTTTGGCCCGGAGCTCGGTTCCCGAGTGTCGTAGAAAGTTGTCTGGTTGTTTTCACTGTTGGAACTGCTGTTCTCACTACTCATCTTTTCCCCTTTTAAGCTATCAATGGTTGTCGTTATTAAAGAACTGGATATTTATTAAAGATTTAAAGAATTTTGAGAAGGGGGTTTATATATAAATAAATAATAATTAAAAAAAAAAATTTTGATTGAGGAAAAAGAAAGAAGGAAAATAATTTTTTTTTTTTTTTAAGTGACTTGCACCCACATACAATTTACACAACGAAAGACCACCATTATAATATAATTATATTCCCTCTTATATAAGAAGCACGGAATCGCTGTGTTACTAACAACTAGTCTAGGTGGCATGGTTTTTTTTTATAGCGCACTATTTTAGGAAATTTTGGTCTCATGTGCGGCGCAAGGTATATTCTGGAATCATGGCACGTGAGTCCTATATATAATAATAATAATTATAATGATATTAGAAAAAAAAAAAAATTTAAATGGCTTGTGATTGTCGAGTCCTTCGAAAAGACCTTTGAACATTTTATGTCAAATTGAACCATCCATAAATTTATTAACTTTAGATTTATTTGAAATCTAGAACTAGAATCATCAAATTCAAAATTGAATAAATAAACATTTAAAAACTTAAAATTTTTAATCTTTTGAGACATAAAAAAAAAAATACAAGTCTGCTTTTAAGCAGAGCCATACCTGTATTACAAATACCCTTAAACTAGGCACTCCCCCAGGTTGGACAACAAACAGAACTGGCACTAATAAAGGTCATGTTTCGGAATGGTATAAGATGATAAAAAAAAAAAAAATTGACAGAGATCAATACCCTTAATATTAATATGATATCTGCATATTTTTTTTTTTTTTTTTTTTGTAGATCTTTGTCTGATACTGATTATCAGTCAGCCTCGCTTATTACTTTAATTGGTTCCGAGGTCGCTCACAATATTTGGCATTCCAAAGTTGTGATGATGATGATACAACAAGTTATTCAATCTAAAATTCAATAACTAACTTCACCTGTTAAATGACAATTATTGACAAATTCTGGGACTAACTAATTTGAAAAAAAAAAATATAAAAAATAAAAAATAAAAAGAAAATATATTGGCATTTTTTTTTAGGATAAAACCAAATCAGTGATTTTTACAAACTCTTGAGATATCTCTTTTTGAGCAGAAAACTGTCAAAGCCAACAATAACTCTTTATCTGAAAAAAAAAAAAAAGAATTCCCGGATAATTTAAATACTTGACGAGTTCAAATTTTTAAAGAAAAAAAAATATAATTCCTTGTATTCATTTATACATAACTCTCTCATATCCAATTTTTTACAAGTGGTTAGCCTGAACTATTGGAAATTAAAAAAAAAAATGAATTCAATTCATTTCCCCCCCCTTTTTTTTTTTTTCAAATTTATACTTAAACCCATCAAATTTCGGACCTTCCCTATTTGGAATATCTTTTTTTTTTCTGTTTCTAATTCTCTGTTCCGCTCGCTAATTCACAAAATTAAACCTATTCAATTTAAAATTCGATAGTCACAAATTTTCCCTTTTTTTTCTTTATTGAAATTTATATATATAAAGTATATTTAACTGTCCTCATTCCTTCTTTTTTTTTCATTCTTCTCTTCACTCAAAATGACTTCAAACTCTTTTGCACCTTTTCCATTACCATCATCTCTACCTTTAAACCCTAAAGCAAGAGTCAAATCAATTCCAAGCTCAGATCTTTCAAGATACTCACAATATATCCAGCCAGTCACCATTTTATCTCCTCTATCAACTCCTACTACTCCTAAAATAAGTCATGTATCTTCCCCAGAAAATGACAATAACAGATCTTCTCATAAAATGAGATCTTCCGTTAACCTACTCAAACCTCTCCCACGTCTTAACCATCAAAGCCTGACACCATGTCCCAAAACCCCAAATCTATCTCTACAACCTCCTTATCGAAATTCCTCTTATATTAAATCAAATTTCTCAAAAGCCGAACAAGATGATGTCTCAGATAAGCCGTATAGCATGAATCTTAAAAGCATGTATAATTTAGATTGCACATCTAAATTAGCTCTTTTCAACAATTATTCAACAAATTCCCTCCACCAAGAAAATCTTCCACCACTCCCCCCTCTAGACTGGGACTCACCTACAGACCCACAGAACCCCAAAAACTGGAGTAACTTCAAAAAATGGTTTGTAACCATATTAACCAGCTATCTTTGTCTGGTAGTGTCCTTTGGATGCTCTCTTTATGTCACTGCTATTATCAAATTAATGTTTCACTTTGGAGTCTCCCAAGAAAAAATTTTACTGGGCATGACACTTTATCTTATTGGGCTCTCTCTAGCCCCCGTCATTGGTGCACCTTTATCCGAACGCTTTGGACGCAAACTCATTTACCTTTCCATGGTCCCATTATCCATGCTCTTTATGGTGGGTTCCGCAAAAGCCCATAATATGAAAACAGTCTTGGCTTGTCGGTTTTTTACGGGATTATTTGGTGCACCTGTTCTTGCCATTGCCGCTGGAACTATTGCAGATCTTTGGGACTTGGATATGCTAGTCACAGCCATGACTATTTTCAGCATTGCTCCTTTGGCAGGACCCATTCTTGGTCCTATTATTGGAGGTTATGCATTACAAAACTTCAACACTAGTTGGAACATGGTCTTTTACATACAGCTTATTTTTGCTGGTGTCGCAATCCCCTTCCTCATCATTATGCCAGAAACCTTCAAACCAGTTATTTTAAAAAACAGAGAAAAAAAACGTGAAAAGGAAAAGAAACGAATTTTAGAAAACAAAAATGAAAATAATACCATTGACACTTTTGACGGCCAAACAACATGTGTTTCTCAAACTTGCAAAATTTCGAGAATCTTTCATCAAACCCAAAAATCTTTGAAATACACAGTCTTTTTCCCCATAAAACTCTTGTTTGTGGAACCTATTATTCTCATCTCATCTATCTACACTTCTTTTGTATTTTCCATTCTTTTTGCCTTTTTAGAATCCTACACCTACATCTTTGTTGGCAAATATAAATTCTCTCTGGGTCAATGCGGGTTAGCTTTCCTGGGTATTGCTGTTGGTCTCATCATTGCTGGCATTTTTTTTATTCTTGCAGACAGATTTTATCTTCAAAAACTCTTCAAGAAGCAGAAACAAGAAAAATTGGCCACCATGAGCTCACAAGAAAAAATTAACCAATACAGTGCCTCCAGTGTTCCTGGAATACCTGAATTCGACATTCCAATCTCCCCAGAACAAGTATTAGTAATTTGCAAAATAGGATCCATACTTCTCCCAATCTCTCTCTTCTGGCAAGGCTGGACTGCTCAATACAAGCTTCACTGGTTGGTACCATTAGCTGCCGGTATTCCTTTTGGTATAAGTTTAATTTTTATTTTTTTCAGTCTCATTGTGTACATTGAGTTTATTTATAACAATGATGCTGAGATGCTGGCATCAGTGTTTGCAGCTAATAACATTTTCCGCTATCTGGTTGCCTCAGGGTTCCCTCTATTTACTATTCGAATGTACAAAGCGCTTGGTATTGCCTGGAGTTCTACGATTTTCGGCGGCATTGCTTTCATTCTTGTTCCGGTTCCTTGGCTTTTTGAATATTTTGGACCCTGGCTGCGATCAAAGTCTAAATATGCCAAACAAAAAAGATCAAAAAGAACAATTCCAACAAGAAACTTTAAATAATAATAAAAGCAGTGGGCAACTAGTAACAGTAACATACATCCCTGAATCACTACAAAGCTCAGTGACTGATTTAACTCTTCATAGCAATGATATGACTACCGACAATTCAAGTAATAACAGCAGTTCTACTTCGTTGGAGTCAGAAAAAAACAATATATGCATGTACACTCACAGTCAACCGTTTTATTCAAGCAATGATCGTCCACTCTCAAATGCAAACAGTTTTATAGCAATCGGAAGTAATCCTTATCTTCCATCAAACCCTTCCCAAACTTCGTATAAACCTTGGACAAGTGCAGAAGTGACTGAAGAATATCAAATTCATGAAAACAATGAAAATTTGAACAATTTTTTTTAAAATGAAAAAAAAAATCTTTTGTAATTATTAATATAACATTCCTATACATGCATTTGCATATTAAAATGAAAAAAAAAAAAATTTTTTTTTCATTTGCAAAATAGTCTTAAATTAATAATAAAAATAATGCTTTTCCCTCTCATTTAACCGGGTTTCAAATCTTAGATTAGCGGGCCTAGGCCCCCAACTTACAAAAACTTTAAAATTTGCATTATTCTTAGTTGGCCCACTAATAGTTAGTTGACTAAAATTGTGTTTAAAATCTTTAAATCGAAGTTTTTTTTATTCAATTTTAATTTTTTTTAAAGTATTAAAATATGACATTAACGTTTATGCTATCTTTATAATTAACAACTTTAGCGACTTGTCGTCTAATATATGTACCTTTTCAGTACGGGTTATTTTGATCAGTGTGCCTCCAGTAGCCCTGAAAATATGCCCTAATTCCTGCATATAAGGAACTAAGAAACTCACTTTGTTGGTCCCAAACCTATTCAACCCATTTCTACTTATATTCAAAGACTCCCAATTATTAATTAAGCTCTTTCAACAAGAATATGGACTGCAATCATATAGAGTATAATTAGAATGAACTAAAGAGCTAGTTTCTTGCTCGCCAGGGTGGCTCGGGAATTTCAGGGAGTTGTGTGCTCTCGTACACTGCCTCAAAAAAAGAAAAATGTCTAAAAATTAAGTCACTATCTTTATTATTTTAAATTATAGAAATAAGTTTCAATGTTTGTTTGTTTGTTTTTATTCAAGGGTTATAGAATTATATAACATCAGCATCTGCGCTATCCTTCTTGTCCATACTATATATTTTTTCATTTTGATAATAAACTTTTAATTTTGGCTTCAACATTGCATCTCCAACAGCCCGAAAATAAGTCCTGATGCCAGCTTACGAGGAACAGGGGGTTAAAATAACCAAACCTTCCCAACCTATCTCCACTTGTCTTCATCAACGCTGTTTTTCAAACGCTCTATACTAAAAAAAGTGATGATTTTTTATCAAGAATGTACTATTGATTTTTCTTTTAATTTTTTTAACAAAGCTTGCGGATTTAGCTCAGTTGGGAGAGCGCCAGACTGAAGTTACAACATCAGTCTAGTTTATCTGGAGGTCCTGTGTTCGATCCACAGAATTCGCATTATCTTTTTCTTTTTATTCAATAGATGCAATTTTTCATTGTTTTTTTTTTTTTAATATTTTTATCAATTTTTTCTTATCCGGAATGTTGATATTTTTTAAATGTGTTGTGGTGAATATTAGAAAACTTAAAATCACGAACAAGTTTGTAAGCATTGTTTGTTCGACATCTACAATGTATTTAGTTGATATTAAATACTTATTTCTTACACTAAAGCGAATTTTTTTTTTTTGACTATTTAAATTCAATGGTTTAAATCTTTTCAATAGGTAAACAATTAGATTACAGTGACTCTTTACTAGGACCTCGTTACATGTTTCATTTTTTATTATTATCATTCATAAGAAATTAAGTTTCGACTCTGGTTTATTTTTCTATTCCCTAGTCATTGAGAGAACCTAACCCTTGCGGAAACTCCCATTTATTCTCTTTTGCAAATAGCAAAAAAAAACATTAGCTTCTTACTACAAGATGACAAATCTTTTATTCATTTATGTATGTTCCCCTAGCCCTTGCGTAAAACTCCCATTTATTCTCTTTTGCAAATAGCAAAAAAAATATTAGTTTCTTACTACAAGATGACTAACCATTTTTATGTAAGCTCTCCCAGCCCCATGTATTTTTCTTCTACCAATTTCATCCATGCCTGTCTAAATGTGAGCACAGCAAGTCAATAATTTTTAAAAGAAATGTTATTGTCAGCACTAACAGAGGACCAATCTTTTTTGTAAATAATTTTAAATTAAAAAAAAACCATTATATATTAACCCCTAACCCTGCTAAACCATATTTTTAAGAGTGTTTCTTTCTCATTGATAATTTTTTGTTGGTGAAAAAGGTTTAATTTTGAAGTTTCAAGATACAAATTTTTTAGAGGCGGTAGTAGTAATAGATTTAAACTTTGATTTAAGGTTTTTAAACTTTAAACTTTAAAAAATATTGACTGTAGTTAGGTGAATAAATATGCATAACTATTACTATTACACAAGGGTTAGGGTAATTTCAAAATTAAACTAGTTAGCCTAATTAACAAAAAACTTTTACTTTTTTGTATTAATATCATTGGTTTATATCATGATGTTAAAGAACAATATTTTAAAAACTGAAATATTCTTAATTAAAAAGAAATACATTACTGTAAACGTTCTATAAAAACTAAAACATTTACAAAACATTAAAAATAAAAAAATATTTTGACATGCGTCAGCCCGGAGTCGAACCGGGGGCTCGTCGATGGCAACGACGAATTTTACCGCTAAACCACTAACGCCAAGCTATGTTAAAAAGTATTTTTAATTGCGTATTAAAGGACATCATTGTAATAACCACTAAAAAGTTTTGTTTGTTTGTTTGTTTGAGGGGAAAGGGCTGGATGGTGTAAAGGGTAACACGTTTGCTCGAAAGCGGAAGATACTGGGTTCGATTCCCAGAATACCCCCTTTTCCTGAAGATGTGTACGGGAGTATACACCTAGACTGAAAACCATAGGCTACCCTGGTTACAGGAATGCCGACTCTTCCGTACAGTCTAAATAGCCTGCAGGTGATTACGGGCCGTATCTCTGACGGAAGAGATTAAGAAATACATGGGCGTCCGTGAAGATAAGTGGAAATGGGTTGGGAAGGTTTTGGGATCGACAGACTGGTTCTCCCTGTTCCTCGTAAGCTGGCATCAGGGCCCATCTTCCGGGCTACCGGAGACGCACAGAACAGAAACCACCCGTACTAAAAAGGTACAAATGAAAACCGGCAAGTCACATAGTCAGACAATAAAAGGATAGCGCAGATGCTGATGTTATATAGTTCTATAACCCTTGAATAAAAACAAACAAACAAACAAACAATTTTTTAATTGAAATTAAAATAGTGTTAAGGATCTGTGGTATCATAATATCACAGTGGAGTCGAAATTTGATGATAATCTTTCCAAAATGGTCACGGGAGTGATCATGAAGAAAGATAGTCGAAGGATCTTGAGTAATATTACTCAGTTTCGTACAGGCCATGACAACTTTGGCGCAAGGTTTAAAAAGTTTGGAATTGACAAGGATAGTTACAACTGCAAATGTCGAGAGTTGGAAACAGTTCATCACATTCTGGTTGAGTGTCCTTTGCTTGAAGAGGAAAGAAAAGGACTGAAACGGATATATCCAGAGATGGACATGTCGACTCTCTTAAACAGTTTAACTGGCTTACAAGAGATTGTAAGCCTTATCTCTGCTTGGAGGGATTAAGAAATACAATTACAGCGTTGATGAAGACAAGTGGAGATAAGTTGGGAAGGTTTGGTTATTTTTAACCCCCTATTCCTCGTAAGCTGGCATCAGGACTTATTTTCGGGCTGTTAAAGATGCAATGTTGAAGGCAAAATTAAAATTTTATTATTAAAATGAAAAGATATATAGTATGGACAAGAAGGATAGCGCAGATGCTGATGTTATATAATTCTATAACCCTTGAATAAAAACAAACAAACATATCTATAAAGTTTGAATAAAAACAAACAAAATAACAATTTAACTGAATATTGAATGTGATGTAAATGAAAACTGTAGTCAAAATAATGACTTTAAAACCAATTGAATCCATTTTCTTTTATAATCCGCCTCTTTGTAAACCTTTTGTGTAAAATGAGTTATATTGAAACAAGTTAAAGAAAAAAGTTTCAATTTGACCATGATTTAGTGATTTTTTTTTTAGTTTATATAATTGATCCTTTAGTTCATATAATTGATCCTTAATTTGAATCAAGTAACTATAGATCTTCATCATTTCATGTTCGGTTGCTTATATTTATATAATTAGACTTGTGATTATGATAGTGGAGAAGTTGCAGAACAATTGAAGGATCTTTATTTTGAAGACATTTGCTAAAGTATGCAGAGTGAAAAAAACTCATCTTCACCTGAATAATTTTTGTTTCGAATATTTGTCACAGATAGGTCCAGATTGGTTGACTTGAGGGGTTAGGCTCCTAGTTTATGTGGGACTAGTCCTTGGAAAATGATTATTTCGTAGATTGGGAGTTAACTTGTAAGACATAATGTACTTCATTATTTATGGGAACATTGTGATGTGTGTGTTTTGAGAACTTTTAAAATTTGTTCGTGAGGTCTTTCTAATTGTCCATGATATATTGGCTGTTTTAATTTTGGAAGATGATAAGGACCAAAGTATACAAAAGTTTAATGGCGTGAGATTTGTATAGTAGGGGTAGGGTTTGGTTTGACCATTTCCACATGAGACCTTTTTTTTGACTCAACAAAAGTCTCTTGTTAATTTGCTTTGTTTGGAGCGGTCATTAGTTGATTCTTGACTGAGCCATAGTCACTTAAAGGTTCTCTTCAAAGCCCAGATCTTAGGATATGATTTTCGGTCTTTATCCGAGGTCTGACGTAACTTCCGAACTCTTTTTTTATTTTATTTTATTTTTTTTTTAATGGGCGGGTTTCTCCACGCTTTGTGTTTAAACCCCCCCACAGGTGCTCAAGATTTTTTATGCGTGCACGTACCCGCAATCTGTGTCCAACACAAGCAACAATAGCGTTTAAAAAAAAAAACGCAATCTTAAGCAGAGATCCCAAAAAAAAAGACTTCAATTGATACAGTTGCTAATAAATTAAAAAAAAAAATTATGTTGCTATTAGAAATTTCTACAAATTTGTTTGTTGTAAATAATCATTTACTGGACATCGTTCTGAGCATAGTAGAAGTTAATGGCAACAGGAACAAGACCGTTCTTTTCAGCATACTCCTTAAGACCATAGCCGTTAATCTCGGTACCCCATCGAGCACGTTCACCGTCAAACTTCTGGGGGGAGCCCTTGGTCTCACGGAGCAAAACAAAGACGTAGCGGTGCTTGCCAGTCTTAGGTGGGGGTCCAGGACCCATATAAGGGACAAGAGTGTTACCCTTTTCAACTTCCAGGCGAGAGGCAATGTCAGCAGTGGGATCTTCGGCAGAGGGAGACTTGAGACGGAGCCCAGTGACCAAGTAATGGAGGTATTCAGAGAAAGACTTGTCTGTGCGGGAGGGAGCATCAGGGTCAGTCATGACGAGAGTAAAAGTAGGCTCAGAATTGGCAGACTCTGGAGCCCCAGCAGACAGAATGGTTGGGGTGGCAGCACCCTCAGCATTGAAGGTGATGTGGAGGTCTGGAAGCTCTTGAGTTTCGGAGGGCTTGAGAGTGTTTCCAAGAGCAACCTCAAGATTATTACCGTAGGAAACGGTGATCAATCTAGTAAAAAATTGTTAGATTTTATAGACAATTGGACTTTAGTTATGATGACTTACCCAGAAGGTGTAAACTCTTCGAGAACTATACAAAAGTTAGCAAGTAAACTTCACAAAGCACAATTGACTACAATACTTACCATCTGGAAAGACTTCATGCTTAGTGAGGGAGTCCTTGATAGTGGCTTTAATGGTGATGAGAGGCATTTTCTGAGCAATTGGGAGGGTTTTACGTGGGAAATTGTTTGAATTGGGATTGTTGTGGAGAGAATAAAACAAAAAGGAAGAAGAAGAGCAACGAGGGCGGCGAGTATTTGAGCAGAGTGGCGGGGCACGCGCATGACTTGTAACTTTGTTTGTGTAATAACGGCTGCCGCAGTAGTTGCTCCCAGAGGCAGTAGCAGCAACAGTACTCGGTCCCAGGGTCGGCGCAGAGACCAGTGACGAACAAGCACACAAGGTCGGGACAATGCTTCGATAAGTTTGCCGGGAAGTGGAATTTGCTAGACGGAGCATTTTCTGATAAGAAGATTTATTTATATTAAGGCAATCAAAAATGGGATGATGATGAGAAATCTAACAAGATAAATAAAAATAAAAAAAAGTTTTGTTAGGAGAAAAAAAAAAAAACAAAAAAAAAAGTGCGGAGAAGACGATTATTGGCTTTTCAACAAGCAGCCAGAATTTGTGGTAAACCAGCCATCCCAAGCGGCTCTCCAAACTTCCTTTCCTTTCTATCTCTTAAATAAAAAAAAAACACCTTTGACTTCTCTAATACCGCTATGCCTGCGGATCAAATCCCAACTTCAGGCGTGCTCCCGGACTTTACTCTGCGTGCACATCCGGCACCCGTAACAGCCGCTGCGTTTGCATCCGGCGTGACTCCCCCTGTGCTCGCATCTGCAGATGAGTCTGGTGGTGTGTTTGTATGGGATGTAGTTGCGCGTCGGCCCGTAAGCATGTTCCGTGCCCATTCTGCGGCCATCGTCAAGGTCGAGTTTGTTACGATCGCAAGCAAAAATGAACATCCACAAACATATCTGTTAACGCACGGGCGCGACCATTGCGTGCACGTGTACAACGCAGGCCCTGCGCTGGCGCGGATTGTAATGGCACGCAGGATTGGTGCGCGCAGTTTGGGAGCAAACGGTCCTCCCTCGGCTGTCACGCTTGATCGCGAGATTGCCGAATTGGACCCTTTGGAAAAAGTGTACACGGTCCCCGTAAATGCACTCAATTACTGTGGATTTTCTGTCGCTATTATCCAGCAAGATTCAGAGTCTGAAACTACTGCAACGGTTGTGTTGGCGGTACCTGGAACTACAGCCTCTGAAAACGTGGACGTTTATACTTTGCGCGTGCCCGGGTTTGAATTGGCACGGCCGGCTGCGGCCATCCCCGGGCCTGAAGTTGTTTCCAAGATCCCTAAATTTGAGCAAGATGAGAATCCAATTACTGAAGGTCCCCGCCAAAACGGGGCTGGAATCGTGATGAGTTTGTGTTTGGTAGACAAACCATCTCAAATTTATCTCGTTGCCGGATATGAGAGTGGCCACACGGCTACTTTTATAATAAACAATGTTGGAGGCTCTTCTCCAGACAGTCAACAACAACTACCATGGAAGTTATTGGAATGCAAACAGCTACACACTCAGCCAGTTCTGGCTTTGGCTTTAAGACCACAGAGTCTTGATCAGAAACACCTCCCAGCTCAAGTTTATTCCACTGCTGCAGATGCTCGTATTGCATTGACTTTAGTCCCACCATCTCAAAACCTTTTCCCCTTCAACGTTGTAAGATTGAGCGCCCCAGGAACTGCATCAGCAGTTATACGTAGCGATGGGAAACTTTTGGCCACGGCTGGGTGGGACGGGCTTGTACGAGTGTTTGAGCTATTATTACGTCAAGATGATAAAGAAGAATTACTTGTCTTACAAAATAATACAACTAAACAAAAACTACTAAAACCGTTGGCATCATTTCCCGGCGGACGTCAAAACGGTGGAATTACGGCTGTGGCATTTGGGCCTATTGAAACAACAATGGAGCCACAATCCTCATTGTCTTTGGTACAAAGACTTTCTAAAAGCAACTCACATTACCTTGCGGTGGCCGGTAAAGATGGTCGAATAGGCATTTACTCTTTATATTGATAAAAATAATCATGTACGAGGTGTTCTTTTGTTCAATTATTAACCATTAAAGTTCTTGGTTATGCTGTTTGTTGTGGCTGAAGCTGCTGTTGTTGAAGCTGCTGAAGTTTCAAGCTCTTAACTAAAGCAAGTGTTTCCTTTATATTCTCTTTAAGTCGAGCCTCCGCTTCTTCTGCTGTGGTTTGTGCAACTGCAAGTACTTCTCTAACTTCTTGAGCATGAGCACGCCGCTGTTCCGCAATTTCCTTCTTGAGCGCCGTGATCCGTACAGCCTCTTCAGTCTTCTTTTTGCGCAGCTCTGCAATGTAGTCCTTGACTTGAGCTGCCGTTTGCAATGAAGAAGATTCCTGGTCTCCACATAGTTCACGAAGCTGCTCACTCACACGCGCAAGCTTATCTTCGTAGAGCTCCTTGTTGCGTTTGACGCTGTCACCCAGTGCTTGATACATGACTTGCGCTTGCTCACGTTCAGCTGCAACTTGAGCTATTTCGACAGCATGCTTGGCCTCGGCCTCTTCGCGCGCACGTCGTTCCGAATCGGCACGACCTGCAGCCATGCGGAAATGCTCGACCTGTAACTCCAGTTCCTTTGTTCGGCGTTCCTTGCGTTGCAACATTGCACTCAGCGTTTCAGCCTGATGTCGGAACCCATCCATTTGCGACTCAAGCTGAATCACCTTCTTCTTAACAGCCTCTTTGATCTGACGCTCCTCCTCAACTCGAGCTTGCTGCTCGGCCAGTTCACGCCGTAGTGAGTCGATTGTGCACTGTAGCGACTCAATCACATGAGATGTAGTTTTCCAGTTGGCCCGAGATGGATGTGTTTCATAGGTAGAAGGTGTTTTCATGTGTAGATACTGGGTTGAGACAGAGCCTGCGTTTGAGGTGGGCCCATCAGTAGACATTGACGACACAGGCGATGATGCTTGGGATAATGTACTGGCAGAGCTGAGTCGGTGGTGATGATTGTGATTGTGACTGGAAAGATGGACATGATATGGTGATTGTGCCACATTGGCATTAGCGGCTACTTGCTGGTATGAATTGGGGCTACTTGTCTGAGCTCTTCCTGGAGTAGATGATGCAGTGGCCATGTTGAGGCTATTGTAGTTGAGCGTTTGCACGAGTGTAGGCGATGGTGCCGGGCTTATCAAGACACGAGAAGATCGGTTTGTGAGTTGCGGGATAGAAAATGAGTATGTGTTATTGTTATTGTTATTGTTATTGTTGTTGTTGTTGCTATTGCTATTGCTATTGCTGTTGTTGTTATTGCTATTGGTTAGGTTATTATTAGGATGAGTGGGATAATGTTGATATTGTTGATGCTGGTACTGATACTGGTGCTGGGACCCGAAAGCAACGGACGACGGAACTTGAGTGGTGGTAGTGACAGGACTTTGTGAAATAGGAATGCTGGGAACGGAGGAAGAAGAAAAATGGTGCGGTTGCAGAGACAACGGCCGCTGTCTTGTTTGGTGTTGGTGTTGCTGAAATTGCTGCTGTGGAGGTGGAGGTGTGGGCTGGCGGAGAAGGTGGGCCGCTGCTAGAGATGAGGACGCCACAGGGACGGGCGCCGATAACGGCATCCGTCCGTCCTCATCAAAGATGTGCATTTGCTGATGCTGATGCTGATGCTGATACTGTAACTGTTGTTGTTCAAAATATGACGACGACCGCCGGCTGTTGTACCGGTTATACCGACGGTGACGCGGGGCTGCCGTTGCAGAGGCTGTGGAGGATGAGGACGAGGCCATTGAAGTATTGGAGCCCACAGACTCATTGCCACTACTGTTGCCACTATCTTCTGCTGCTGGCAGAGGGATCACCAAAGCAGACATGGAAGTCACGGTACTGGGTTCTACCACGGTGGTTTCCAATTGCTGTTGCTCTTGATGTTGATGTTGCTGTTGCTGTTGCTGTTGTTTTTGACGGACCATTATCTCGGAATGTGCCAGGTCTTCTTGCGCAACAGTGGGATCTGTCCACGCAACTGGCTCAATTGGGATCTCAGCAGGTTGTGCATGAATAGATGGAAGCGAGTGAGACGTGGGAATGCAAAAGGACGCTGGTCGTGCTGAATATGGCCGGGACTTAGGACGAGGGGCTGCACCTGGCAAGCCGTTTTGGACAGGACCTTCCGGGCTTGTTGTGGGCGACGCCGCATGCTCGGGTCCAGGGGTTACAAGTCGTGGAAGCTCTCGAGCGAGTTGTTGGAGCTGGAGAATCGAAGCGGATTTGCGGGCTGTTTGGTAAGATCAGTGTTAGACATTTTTGCATAAAGTCTGGAGAGTTTTTTGAGCGCTCCAGAAAATAATAATGAAAAATAAAAATAAATAAAATAAATAAAATAAATAAAAACAGATCCTTTAACCTTAAATAAACACAAAAAACTTACCAATCTCGTTCCGTAAATGTAGAATCCGCTCTTCTGCGACCCGCGCATTAGAATCTTCGGTTGATGATGGTGCTGTTACGTTGGCCTCCAGGGTAGTAGCGGCTTCCATTGTGAGAGTGCTTGACGAGCTTGCCAACTCTTGAGTTTTCGGTTGAGGAGATGCGCTTGTAGTTGCTGAGCTGGCCGACGACGACATGGATGCAGCTGACGACAATGGGGGCGACAAAGAAGCCGCAGAAGATTGTCCTGACGATTGTCCCGATGATCGTAGTGTTGATAGAGACGAAGCAGAGTGCGACTGTGAAAGTGCAATGGCCTGATGGTGCTCATACAGCCCTCCATTGCCACCAGGCGTACCTAATGACCTGGACCGCAGCATTCGCGCTCGGTGTTGCGCGTCTCGCATCGACACCGACGAGCCCCACAGCGGGCTAGCCTCCGGGATGGTAGTCATAGTGTTCATCAGGGGAAGGCTGCTAGGTGTTGACTAGAGAGAGAGAGGAAGAAAAAAAATAAATATATATGTATGTATATATTTATATATATAAGGATTCTCTTTGAAAGAAAGTTGGAGAGGTGTTTAAGAGTTAGGAAGTAACAAAAAAAATATAGAAACTTAAATGGCAGGACCAAAAGGTTTTTGTCAAGGAGGTTTTGAATTTTTTTTTCTACACAGGGGCAAGACCTTATTTGAACAACCGGACGATTGGTTACTCATTGCATACAAAAAGCCTCCACCATTATTTCCAATATTGGACACAAATTATTCACAATAAATGTAGAAAGGATTCAGTTCTTAATTTCTTTTTTTTTTTTCATCATATTTCAAAAATATTAATCACTTTTTTATTTACATTCCAAATTGTCGCATCATCTTTTGCACTGCGGGGTTGTTCATCATCGCAGACATGTCCGGCATTCCGCCCTGGCCACCACCCATCATCTGAGCAAGCGCGCCCAAATCAGGCATGCCACCAGCTCCACCCATGCCAGGAAGACCACCAGCTCCACCAGCTCCTCCTGCACCACCCATCATCTGTGCCATGCGTCGCTGAGCAGCTGCAAACTGCGGATTATTGCGCATCGCGGCAGGATTACCCATACTGTTCAGTAGACCGTTCTTTCCTCCAAAGTTCTTGGCCATCTTGGCCATCATTTGTTGTTGCTGAAGAACTTCCTCAACCTCCCTCACGCTTCGTCCACTGCCACGCGCTACTCGCAGCACTCGCGATGGCTGATCCTTGAAAATCTTGCCATCACTGTCAAGTTCCTTGGGTGTCATCGAGTCCAATACACACACAATCGCCTTGACACGATCTGCAGATTCATTTTCACCAAGCGACGACGCCAGCTGACCCATGCCAGGCATCATACCAGCAATCTTGCTCAGAGGCCCCATCTTGGTCAAGTTACTCATTTGATCCCGCAAATCTCGCAGAGTAAAAATACCCTGCTGCAGGTTCTTCATTGTGCTTTTATTGTCAAGCTGTAAACCCTTCACATGGTCAACTAGGCCAGCCAAATCGCCAATTCCCAGCAGCTGCGAAATAAATGACGTTGGGGAAAACGGTTCCAGATCATTAATGTGCTCACCGGTACCAATAAACACAATCGGAGTCTTGGTCGCAGCTACCGCAGAAATCGCACCACCTCCCTTAGCGTGTCCGTCCATCTTGGTCAATATTATAGCACCGAAATTAGAAGACTCTTTAAATGCCTTACTCTGCGCCTCCGCAGCCTGACCAATCGACGCATCGAGCACCATAATGGTTTGATTGGGTTTTACAGCCTGTCCGATCTCAACCATCTCCTGGAACAATGCGTCCTCTTGACGATGTCGACCAGATGTATCCACAATAATGACCTCAAATTTTTCTTTCTTAAACTTGTCCACACCCTCCTTAGACACCTTAACTGGATCCATCTCCGTGTAAGAACCATAGTATGGAATCTTGGCCTTGGTAGCATTCTGCTTAAGCTGGTCAAACGCACCAGCACGGAATGTATCTGCACAAACAAGACCTGTCTTGAATCCACGGCGGTGGTAGTACGACGCCAGCTTCGTACACGTCGTTGTCTTACCGGCACCTTGAAGACCAACAAACATAATCACATTGGATCGACCCTTCTTGGGACGAAACGGCTCTTGTTGTTGCTGTCCGTCCACAAGCGCCGTCAGCTCGTCAAACAATGCCTTTTGAATTACACGCTTTTTATTCACACCAGGTGTTTCATCTCCCAAGTTCACCTTAGCCTTGACGTTGTTGCGCAGCTTGTTGACCAGGTGCACATTAACATCGGACTCCAGCAGCGCCAGCGCAACCTCTTTAAGAAGCGCGTCCAGCGCAGCATCGTCCACAACATTCGACGATGTGAGATCGCTAATGGCACCATTAATTCGGCGCCCAAGATCTGCTAAAACCATGGTTGTAGAGTTTTTGCTGTTGTTTTTGTTGTTTTTTTTGGCGTGTTTAGTAGAGTACTAAGTATAATTGTAGATGGTGGCAGAAGACAACAAATCTCATTCTGATTTTGTGGTGGTGAAACTTTTTTTTTTTAATAATGCTCATACTCCGTTCTCATATATCCGCAAGACCTATAGCTACTGCGCGGCTCAAATATTAGTAGACCTAGCTATTTGCTGTTCTTGTCTTTGCTTTTCCCAACAACTTCCACTAAATCTCCCATATAATGCTCGTCCAACCCCCGCTGGGCCAACTATCTTACGTTTGTATCTACAATCCAGCTCTCGATCCAAATGAAAAATGTTTGGCCGACCAAATTGTCTTTTTTCACGGAGGCCCTGATGACGATGTTTCCCCAGTCCCAATAGAACAACAGCTTCGTTTTATGGGTCTGGCTCAAGGTGTTGTAGAGTTTTCAAAGTATGCCTGTATTTTTCAACAGCAGCCTTTCAATCACTAACACTTTATGTTTAGAGGCTTTGCACAAAATCAACCAGTCTCTGGTATGGAAACCGGCAAATCTCGCATAGTTTTAAAGAAAATTGAAGAGCCTTCTTGGTGGATTGTGGCCGTAAGTTTTCTGATTCTTTATATTACTTGTCTAACTTTTCCTACCAGTGCGTCGCTTTCCCAAAAGTTCAATCAAGATACTCTCCTAATGGCCAGCACTCTTCCCGTGACATTTCTTCTTCCGAAATTCTCATTGCTGACCTCGTAAAAGCTTATCGTCGTTGGCGTCTTCACAATGGCACATTCCAAGACTACCTCGAAACTTACAGCCGTCAGGCCTTAGTCGAGCATCTCGCACCCTGGTGGCGCCCATGGGCTCTTAATTGGATTGTAAATATTCATGGTGCAGGCTTTTGTAATCTTTTTTATGATATCAGAATGGGGCGTGGTAACCTTTCTCATGAAACTGTTGAAGCGATTAATGCAGCAATTCTTGATAAAGACTCAGATAAAGGCCTTGTCCACGTTCTTGTAACAAACCATCCTCAATCCTTACCATTTGACTACACATCCGCCCTGGGGGCGACAAATGTTGAAAATTGTGGTTGTGTTTGGGCTGCAACTCCACCAGGTTCTCAGCACCTATCTCATGAATCGTTAGCTGATATAGTATCCTGGGTTATTGACTGCGAAAGCTACATGGACGATTCAGCTTTTCTTGAACCAAGTGGTTACATTTATCACTTAGATAGACGCGTTAGACGCGAATCAGCAATTTCTGTCATGTCATCAGAATCAAACCCTCCAATTTCTCTAACAAGATCTTCAACATTAGATATTGCAGGACCTCGAGGCCAACCTCCAGCTCCAGCCCCAACTCCAACTCCAGCTCCAGCCCCAACTCCAGCTCCGGCCTCAGCATCAACTCAAGACTCCACACCAGTCCCGGAATCATCCTCAGAATCCAGTTCTTTGCTTAGAGCTCCCGCAGCCTTATTATCAGCTTTACCGCATGCTGCTGCCAACACTATGAATACAGTTGCCAAAGGCTCTATGGATGGCCTTAGCAACCTCATGTACTACTCTACGTTTGGATTTCTTAATGTCAATCGAACAGCTTCTCCTGAACAACCTGCCGAAGAAGGACCTACAGACGATATTAACGACTCTCGATTTCTTGTTGGCTTTGAAGGAGTATTAGACGAAGACAAGCAAACAGAGCCTACAACATTACCCGAATTACAGCCCCAATCTCCACCCCCAGACGCTACACAGTTTTCTTACAAACGACTACTCTTATCGTCAAAGGATGCCCCAGGAAACTTTGAGCCTTTTAATATTGTAATTTTCCGACGGAGACCGTTTGTATTTACTTTGGTTTTCCGCCCACAATCTAGTGTTCTTTCTGATAAGGATTATTATCTCTCACTCTACAAACGGCTCGCATCACTCACCGAACCCATATATACAGATTTGTATGCAGCACACCATCACAAGAAACACCACCATCACCATCACCACCACAACCATAGAGCAACGACACCCCCGGGCCCTCCTCTTGATGAAGACCCAAATATACTTTCTTATGCACCCCCAATCCCAGCAGCAGCTGTGGCAGCAACTCCAGATGTTCCGACAGCGGTTTCACCTACTGACAAGACATTGTTATCTTTTAAGAAGAAAAAGTTTTATTATTTGGTTCACGATCCAGCTCAACACGTTGTGCAATATTCTCTTCCGGAAATTGTATCATACCAGACTCTTTTTGCGCTGGCGCAGTACCTGAAGAACTGTGAAGACGACCCAGAATTCCAAACAGCCCTGTTTAAACGTGACGAATTAATTCATGTACATCAGGCCATGGCTCACATTGCGCTGCCACGGCACAAGGACGAGACTGAAAAGTTTGTACGGACTGCTAAAGGCTGGTGGATTTACTGGTCAAAACTTCCGGATGAGCGCCAGGTCATTGTTGCGCGTA